>NC_134571.1:128614778-128914778 GCF_050947875.1 Dermacentor variabilis
TGCCACCCACCTGAGTGTAGCACGAAGCTGTAGTTTGCGTTTCCTTTGTAGCTTCTCGCCGTAGAGTCTGTTACATGGCTCTTTCCGTTTCATGAACCTTCCTCCTCCTTGCAGGCTCCCGCAGAACTGATTTGCCCTATTCACTTTCCATGTGCTTCGATTTGTCAGTTAATTTGGCCTCCTCCTGGCGATATGCTTCCCTCCTGGGTAGCAACGCTTCGGAAAGGCGTTTGTCCCAGGTTCGATCCCCAGAGAAGGGCGAATTCTTTTTAAATTGCGAAGCGTTGTCTCTGTGAAACACGTTTGGTTTCTTTTGTATAGCATAGTACTACAGCTGGGTAGGTAACAACCTTTCTTTCGTAATTTGGCTTAGCGTATGAAAGCATTTATAAATACTTAAAATGCGGTAGAAAGTTTTAAATGAATGAGTTCGGTGGCACGTGCAACCTCCCCGTTTCAAAACGGATACTAATACAGTCATTATCATAACGATCATCATCACCATCATAGCTGTAGTCGTCGTCTTCGATTCTGGCTGCGTTATCGAGTAGGCTGTCGGCGAGCGTGGTCGCTTTCTCCGCTGCGGCCGGCAGACCCAGGAACCTCGAGACCTGCTTTCGCGAAGCCCAAGAACGACGCAGAAAGAAAGGGCAGGGAAAGGGAAAAAACAAAAGGGACGTCGCGAAAGTGGGGAGTCCATCGTAAGCACGAATCGGTTGAGCTTTCAAACGAGGCCGTGTCGCGCGCGCGCGTGCTCCGGTCTCCGCTACATTACACGCGCCGACTCCTCCTCTCCCTTGTCTGGAGCGACGAGTCTGCGTGCGCAGCGCGAACTTAAAAAGCTACGCGTTAAGAGAGAGAGAGGAGGAGAGACGCTATAGCTTCGGCTGGGCTTCTCCGGCCGGGGCGGAGAGACCCGGTTTCCCACCCGACTGACCGCTTCCGGTCGGCGCCCACGTCGTTCCCTCCCTTGCCTCTTCGTCCACGCCGAGTCCCTTTCTCCGGGCGGCCGTATTTACTAACTGCTCTCCTAAAGGCTCCGTCGTTTCTGTGATCCTCGAGCGCGTGTCTTTTGCCGTGGCTTTGTTTATCTCGCCGACAGTTGCTATGGCCGAGGATTTTTGCGGTAAAGGATTGCGGTCAGCTGAAGCGATTGAGAACGCAAGCAGACAAAATCGAAAGTGCGTTTTGGTGTGGCGATTAAGGCATCGGTCGACTCCCCCACTGGCTTTAGAATAATGCATTTTGTTGTTGTTACGGTTGTATCGGCAAATCTCGCACTATTGCTTTTAATAACCCGCTGTGGGGCCATGACTTGTGCAAAAGCTTCGCGTTTGCATACGACTAAGCCATTTAACGAACAATCATTAACCTCACGCCTGGGCGTGAGTCGCACGGCACTCGCTAAATGTTGCGGCGATGTTGCCGAATGTAAGAGGGCCGAACGTAAAGACGCCCGTCGCAGCTTGCCGTCGCCGCCGCAATTGCAGTGATGACAGTTAGTAATTAAAAGATCGGCAACAAGCTTGAGGCAGGACGGAGAGGGGGAAAGGAGGCGAGAACATGCTGTTCGCTGTTTGAAATGTGCGGTTTGCGTATCGTTGTATCCGAACTAGTCGATGTGAGCGATAGCATCGGTCTTTTGTAATTATGGCAAACCCGCCGAGGGCCATGTAAGAATACTTTCAATCAACTTTTTTTTTCCCCTTTATCTTTGAATACTAACGGATTAGTAAATTGAAAAAAGAGGCGAAAGGAAAGACGGAGACGTCGGCCCCTTGCGCCTCACGCTTGAGAGTTGTTGCCGAAGTTCTTTTTTAGAGAGCTACCCGTCTTGTATGTAAGTGTGCCACAAAAAATGCTATGCAATCTGCAGTGTAAACGTTAACGTAACGTAGACGGTGCGTTCCTCATAGTGTTGGTCAGTACGAAATGGTAAGTCACATTAACAGCTCTTTAATAACCCCGACGACATACGCAGTTAGACTGGTCTCTTACGCGACGTTGCAAATAATACCTAGGCGAAGTTTGTGTTAATCTATTAATTTTTGAAGCTGTTGCGCTTCGTGTCACTTGCAGCCAGATACCTTTAGCGCAGACTTCAATTATGTCACGCCCACGGCATAAAAGAAGTTTCGACTGAAGGTTAACAGCTGCTTTTTGTCACGACCACGGCGTAAAAGGAGTTTCGAGTAAAGGTTAACAGCTGCTTTGCTACAACCTCGGCACAAGAACATCGCGAAAGCAAGGCCTCCTTATGTTGCAAGCTGTTTGTTAACTCTAGGGGGCGACGTTAGTATGTACGTAGTAGGGAGCCTACACATTGCAGTCTCGCAACTATTGTTTTATAGTGGTGACGATCCTTGTAAGAGTACTTGACGCCGCCAGCTAAACGGGAGGCGGGGGTGAAAGTTTCCGATAAATTATACGATATGTGCCACAACATGTAGGAAAACCAGCCAGGCAGACCACGTTCCGCGTACCCTTTGGTGACGTAAAAGTAATATAATTTTTTTTCTGTGTAAAGTATAGCAATAGACATATAGCATATGTGAGCGCAGTATACACAGCGCGTTTACCTTATAGTTCAAGAGGCTAGTAAGCACGTTCTTTATTAATGCACACTTCGAAAGACAGCCTTTACATTACGTGCAAGTGGAGGGCAACGATCGACAATGCTCAAAGCACTTCACATTCTTCATGTGAAATAATGCTACTAAGAGCACGTAACCACGCTCTGTAATTGTTGCTTTGTATGTTCTGGCGATACACAATTGAATAGAAATAAAGTTGGTAGGTTAAATTAAAAGAAGAAGGCAACATATATATTGAAGGTGTGTGGAGATTTACTGCGTGCATTGCTATAAAATTAATTTAAAGAAATCGATAAAATCACCTCCCAACGTGGGTAAATGTCAGAGCGCAATAAAGGAAGACAGGAAGGCGCCGCAACTTCCAGCAAGATTAGGGACCAAAATGGCTGCTCGCCAACTTTGGTGGCATATATCTGTCAAAATTTTGGTGTTCTGATCACCTTAAAATAGCGCTTATATATGGGCTTATATATGTAGTAGGAAGCCCACTCTGTAGTCGTTAAAGGCGCACTAGAAAGCTACAGTAAATCACTTTAGACTGATATTATTCTTTAAGAACTTTACCCTCCCCCCTTCAGTTGACAGCAAAGCAAATGATGATTCACTACTATAGTGAAGAAAATGAAAAACCAACTTCCCTTTTTTTTCTGAACTTCGCGAGGAAACAACATCGATGATTGGTCAATGATGCATCACATACCGTCAAGATATTTCCTCGTGTTCTGCCCGTTCCGACGCAGTAAAGGTTATCGAAACTTGGTGCCCGCCGTGGTGGTGTTCATTGGATGATGGCGATGAGCTGCTGAGTTCGAGGTTGCCTGTTCGATTCCCGCGCCCGGCGGCAGTATTTAGATGGGGGCGAAATGTAAGAGCGATCATGTTACTTATATTTAGGTGCTCCGGTTGAGGAACCTCGGCTGGTGAAAATGAACCCGGATCCGTTCACTGCGGCGTCTCTCATAGCCCCAATGACGCCTTGGGACTCTAAAATCAATCAATCAATCAATCAATCAATCAATCAATCAATCAATCAATCAATCAATCAATCAATCAATCAATCAATCAATCAATCAATCAATCAATCAATCACAGTCGATACGTTGAGCCTTTAGTTCCTTAAAAACGTCCGCAATATAGCCCTTCTTTACGGACAAGCTATTCCTGATGGGACGGTCCGAATACATTGCATTTTTTTCAGTCTCATACCAAGGGCCCTATAACTTAAAACTATTCCAATATGTTTTTATTCCAATCTCCTGACATCAAGTTGGCATAACCGCCGACGTAAGCATCGGGCGGTGACCCGCAGGGTTGTCTGAACAGACCAATCAAACGCTCTCCTCGTTTATAGGCGGTCACTTTTGTTTGCTTTCAAAACGAATAACATTGCCTACAGTGAGCGGCTTGTCTGATCTAATTGGTTGATAAGAGGCGAGGAGCACGCTCAAGTGGAGAGGGATTGAATGGGGTCGAGCCAGCGCATTGACAATCGATAACCATATGAAGAGGGTAGTGCGAGCGTCTGCGATTGGTCCGCTTTCCCTTACTTAGCTTGCGGTGGCTGGTCGGTAATCGCGGCGGCATGCAACGGAAGGCTAAGAATGCCGCTAAAACGGATCCGCAGCAAAGAAGAGCTGGCAGAGCGAGGTCGTAAACGTGGCGAAAGTGTTCGAAAACGTTGCATGGCCACGCATAAAGTTTTATTGTGCGCAAATAAACCCACGCTCTCCGGCATGTGCGAGTAGCCAGTGTCTGAGCGATCGGTGCAGCCATCTTTTATTCCTTTCGGAACGGGGCAGCCTGCGGCTATTCCGAAGAAAATTCAGTTTTGTTCGGCATAATAATGCATCTTTATCGCGTACACGTCACTTTGACGCGGTGAGTTTTCGCGGTTTTGTGACGTCGCGTGACAGGCAGGTGAAGTGGATGCAGGCAAATACTTTTGACCAATAGCCGAGGGATAATGGTGAAAAGGCGTCGAATCAGAAATAACTACTTTTGTTTTATTCTGTCCAATGATGCATAATCAGTATGTACCCGTCATATCAGATGGGGAGCCATCGCGGTTTTCGTGACGTCGCGCGACAGACAGGCGAAGTGGGGGTGGTCCCAAAAAGTTTTTGACCAATCGCGGAGGGCTGATTTCAGAATTGGAATAGAAAAATTTGGAATAGCGTTACGTTATAGCGCCCCAAGCCTCTATAGAAGGTAATACACTTTCTTGCTATTGCAAAAGCATAATTTAACCCTTTAATGACGGTACATACAAATACTCGAAAAAATATTTGGTTTCTATTTAAATATGCAAAACACATAAAAAAGGAGCATAATCAACGAAAAGAAAGAAAAATATTTAGCAGAAAATTTTTCAGAAATGGGGGGAAAGAACACCAGGCACGAAACTTGGAAATGGGTACAACCGCAGCAATTTGGGCTTGCTATGGTACGCCATGGTAAATGATCTTGAATAGCGCAAGTACGTGAGAAGAGAGAGAGAGAGAGAGAGGAAAGGGGAAAGGCAGGGAGGTTAACCAGAGAAAAAGATCCGGTTGGCTACCCTACACTGGGGAGAGAGGGGAGGGGGAGGTAAAGTGGTAACAAAGTAGAGATAAGGAAAGGAAGGAGCCTAGACACACAGTCACCATCGGTCACTGGCACCGAATACTGTCATCGCACAGCACAGTGACACTTGCCACACTATCAACATTTGTTCAGGCTACAGCCGCCTGTCCAATCCTGTCGCCCTCAAAAACCGCAACAGTGCCCTCGTCGCCCTCTGCTGCGATGGCTTGTGATGGCGGTATTGTAAAATAAGTTCCTCTGTGAGAGGTCTTTGGTCAAAGCGCGCTATCGCGGTTGCGAGTGATTGTCTCTGTAAATTATATCGAGGACAGTCACAAAGAAGGTGGTGAAAAGTCTCCTCGTTACCACAGTCCTCACACGTGGCGTCGTCGGCCCATCCAATTCGGTAAGCGAAAGACTTGGTGAAAGCCACCCCTAGCCATAGTCGACAAAGCAGGGTAGCTTCGCGACGGCAGAGTCCAGCTGGAATACAAAGGCGTAGAGAGTAGTCAAGATTGTGGAGTCGGTAGTCGTGAAAACTTCCAGCGTTCCACAAGGAGAACGTGATGTCACGGCTGATCATTCGAAGTTTTCGAGCGGCATCTGTCCTTGATAACGGTATCGGCTCCTCTTCGTCCCCTTGAAGAGCCGACCGAGCAGCGTTGTCAGCGTGTTCATTCCCTATGACTCCGCAGTGACTTGGAAGCCACTGAAATGTCACGTGGTGTCCTTTCTCAGTTAAGGTATGAATGAGTTCTCTAATCTCAAATACCAGTTGTTCGTGTGGTCCGCGCTGCAGGGCCGATAGCAAAGATTGCAGTGCAGCCTTCGAGTCACTGAATATTGACCACCTTCGAGGTTGCTCTTGGCTGACGAGACGAAGTGCAGCGCGAAGGGCTGCAAGTTCCGCGGCCATCGGTGTCGTTGGGTGACATGTCTTGAAACTGATGGTGGTGGCTTTCGCTGGGAAGACCACGGCTCCAGAGGAACACTGGAGAGTTGCCGATCCATCAGTATAAATATGTACGTGTTCGGCGTACTTCTCGTGCAAAAGGAGCAGAGTTAGTTGTTTAAGAGCAGGTGATGACAGCTCAGAGTGTACGAGGAAGCGCTCTGTCCTTCCTTGTATTCTTCGCACGTACTTCTGCTATTCAAGATCCTTCGACATTGAAGCGGGCTTCGCCCCGAACCACCTATGGCTTCATTTAGAATTTGTACCGACAGTTTTCATCATATGTGAACCATAGCTGTACGTTCGATTTGCTGTACACCACGTGTGGCACGTGATCAGGTGCAATGCAGCCGGCGATCTTGCATAGGTCTGTCTTCTCTGAACGAGCTTGTAGGTGTAGACAAAGAGCTTGATGACGACGACGACGACGACGATGATGATGATGATGATGCGGATGATGATGATGATGATGATGATGATGATGATGATGATGATGATGATGATGATGATGATGATGATGGCCTTAACGTCTTTGGCACATACGCATTCCCGGGAATTGGCCAAGAGTCCGGCAGATTTTAAATATGTGTCGAGCGAATAAATTTAGAAATCCGTAATTTTGATAAATAAATTTCAAAAGAAGACCAGTCGCGTGCCAAACTTCTTTTTTTCCTCGACCCGTGTTCCTGATCTAAACCGACATATGACGCTTGCTGCCTGTCATTCAGTGTTGGCTGACAATATTTAGCCAGAAATCTTGTACTCAATACCGAAACTCAGCAAGAGAAACAAAATTTTTTTCTGGTTGTTGCCTGTAGGCAACGTTAACCAAAAAGGGTTACTAATCCAACTCAGATTATATCCCAATTTACTGCCCCTTTAAGCCGCCGCATCTCACGGCCACGAACATGAAATTCTGAGAGCAATTTAAAGGTTGGAGGGCAGTAAGGGTAACGAGCTGGGCTTTATAGTTAGTACTGGTTACGTGTTTGCATTGTTCCAGCGGAGCGATGGAACACTAAGGCAAGGATAGAAAGGGCAGAACAAGCGCTGTAGACCATCAACTATAGTCATTTACTTCCAGAAAGGACAAAGTATGCGCACAACATGAAAACTGCAAGTAAAAGCACTGCTGATCACTTTACGCATTCGTTCCGGTCAGAACACGCTGCAGATATCCTACTTTTTGTAACTAAGGGTGATATAAAATAAAGCTATTCGAAGCTCTTCTATTCCAAATCTGCAATCAGCCCTCCACGATATGTCAAAAGATTTTTCAGGCCACCTCTACTTCATCTTTGTCATGCGACGCCACAAAAAACCGAGAAAACGCCCCCTCTGATATAACATGTGCACACATGATCAGACGAAACAAAAGCAAATTATTATTTCTGATTCGACGCCTTTTTTCGCCATTAGCCCTCTGCTATTGGTCAAAAGGTTCCGGGCTGCGCCCGCTTCGCCCGTCTGTGAGGGGATGGCACAAAAGCGCGAAAACTCACCGCGTCAAAGTGATGTGTACGGGTTAAGGATGCGTTATTATGCCGAACAAAAGTGAATTTGTTTCTGAATAGCCGAAGGCTGCCCTGTACCGAAAGGAATGGAGGATGGCTGCCCGCCGATCGCTCTGGCACCGGCTATTGGAAGCTGCCGGGGAGCATGGATTTGTTCGCGCATTATAAACTTTTTCGGGTCAGTATAACGTTATCGAGCCCTTTCCACACGCATAGGACATCGCTCGGCGAACTCTTTTTTGCTGAGGATCACTTTTATCGGCATACTTAATCTACCGCTGCACGGGGCCGCGATATTGTAGCAGCCACCGCAAGCTAAGTGGAAGCTGACCAATCGCAGACCCCCCTCATCCGGTTATCTACTTTCACTGTGCTGGCTCGTCCCTGTCGAAACCCTCTACACTTGAACGGGCCTCTCTCCTCTTGTCAGCCATTCACATAAGAAAAACGGCTCAATGTGTGCAATGCTATTCGCTTTGAAAGCAAACAAAAGTGGCCTCCTATAAACGAGCAGAGCGTTTGATTCGGCTTTTCAAACAACGCTACGGCTTAGCGCCCAACGCTTGCGTCGATGGTTACGTAAGGTTGACGTCAGGAGATTGGAATAAAAACAAATTGCAATAGCTTTACGTTATAGGGCCCCTGTATACATGTGCCCTGCTCACACAACTATCGCTCGCAGGTTGCGAGGCCCCAAGCATCACTCAGGACAACCTATACCTCCCCCCCTCCCCCTCTCACGCGTAGCTTAAAATAAACTCAACGAGTGAGTCAGAGCGACGAGGGACAGGTTAGGCCCACTATCCTGCTGGATGGGACTCGAGGCTTTCCGTTCACGTGCCCTCCGCTATATGGCTGTGCGCGGACGAGCCAGGCGGTGTAACAGGAAAAGTCACGTATACAGCTGGCGCTGCTCCCTCTGCAAGCAGTCAGTACATGCCAGAGGATTACTTCAATGTTTGAAACAAGCTTTAAGAATATTTTACGACGGAGATCACAATTCGGTCGCACATCAGCTGGATTTCTTGAAAAGGCGGGCATTACTAGCGCGACCAAGTGACAGTGTCACGCTAGCTAATCAACAAAGTGTGACCAATTAACTCCGTAATTTTCACCTAAGGGGGTGCACATGTTCAAGTTGGGGATATTATGTCGATGAGTAGTGGAGTCAGATTCGTATAGCACAGATACCGTGCTCAGCACAAGTTTAGAGAAATGCATCGTCAGCCGCCGTGTACACTTCTGCGGCGACAAATGTATCGACCATGATGTGCTACGCACATGTGCACAGTTCATTAGCAGAACGGCTAGTGTACGTGTGCGCAGCGCTCACGCCAACAGGACATCAGAACGCCGACCTGGCTCCGGCCATGGCCTCCTAGATTTGCGCGCGCAAATCTCGAAGGTCATGCTTCAGCACCGCTGAATGAGTGAACGGAGTGGTGAATGTGCGTCCACTTGGGGACCTCGTCGCTTTCGTAGCCAAACGCATTGAGCAGCTCTGGGGACCTTTTGAGTTCTAGCATTCCAATAGCGGGTCTCGCATGTACGATTGATACCAGGACAGCACGACGGCGCCGACGGGAAGAACGCTTCTCGAGAGTCCGTATAATTGCTATCGCAATAAAAAAATACCAGAAAAAGAAAAACAGGAAAGATAACGGGAAGACTAGACACAGCCAGGCGGAAGCGCTTACGCCGAACGGAGCAGTGGCGTGGCTGGTATGCCGCCGCCGATGCTTGTTTGTTCACCGCTTGGCCGAAGGAAAAAAAAGAAACAAATGGTTCCGATGAAGATAACCGCCAAACCGGAGACGCTAAGCATAGGTGCGGCGCCGAGCAAAACGTGTTCGAGAAACGCCGTGCTCCGCCTCGTCCCAACTCGGCCGCACCATGTAACGAGTAGAAATATATAGTTTCCGGCACACTGCAGTGGCAATAACGCGCCGGGCTGTGGAAGCGTTAGATGAAGTCAGGGGGTGCCGAGATTACGTAGGCGGGTCACTTCGTGAGCGTTAAAATGCTTCCTCACTGCGTCATCGCCGTCCAATTGTAGGATAATCACGAACGCCGGCGACGCACTGAAGTCGGCCAGTCACGAGGCTCCGAAGAGCTTTGTCAGCGGAGTGGCTCCCGTGAGAAGGATTTAAAACGAGAGACGGTAATTGTAGGGCGGGGGGCGGTTGACGCGTGGCACATGACACCATTTATCTACATAACGCCACTGGTCGACAGGGCCAATACTATCTGTGCTCCCTGAGGTACGACTAACGAAATGTGGACCGACGGTTTTTTCAGTCAAACCGGAATGAATTCGATTGGCCAGCTCTTCCGCTATCCAGGCATCGTTGATAAACCGACACGCCTCCACAATTTTACATTCGGGCAGGCGACAGCCTGCACAGCCTCCTAATGTCACAAAGTCGGAAAACGGGAAGAAGTGCAACAGCACCGCACCTGGCTGCGTTAAATTACTCTGGTAGCGTGAAAATCGACGTTAGCGTTTAAAACACGCCCTCGACAACTTCAGCCACCACCTAGGCCTTATCTTTTCCCGCAACCATGCCCTTCATCAATCTTGCGCACAATTTTACCATGTCGCAACTGATACGCGCATGCATGTCGCAAATTGAGAGGTTGCGGAGACTCCATAGCTTTACCGGGACGTCGAAATTGCACACGGTCGCATGCCGACGCGCCGCTCGAGTGCCGCTTCCTCCACTGGTGGTTGACGGGCGTCACACTCCGAATAAATCTCAAACAAAACAAAACCACGCATTCATGACGTCCCTGATGATGTATCTGCGAAACAAAGGAGCCTTCGCGGTAAATGGGAGGGACAAGGGAGAGTCATTTACCCTGCAGGATAACGGTAGCAACGCGTCCAAGCTAGTCGTTGGAATCATTCAAGAAGCACGCGTGAACACGAGCACTCCGCTTGCGCTGAACGCGCTAGACCCCGACGTAGCTCTCTTCCTCTAATATGTAAAACATCCGGGAGCCTGAGGTGGCGAGGTCTAAAGGGCACAGTTTCTGCAAGTCGGACCAGCTGTGAGCTTCTGGGTGCTTTGACTTCACAAGCACGAACGATGCCATCTTTACTTTGGATACAGTCGCTCGCTGCACCAGTTTTCCACGAACATTCCGGGAGCGTTGGCCTCGTGAATAATCACAACCTCATCTTTATGCTATGAGTGTTTTTCATGCTTTCCTCGAGTAAACCCTTTGAAGTGTTAGGAGATATATTCACGAAGCCATCGGCCCTATAACGTAAAACTATTCCAATATGTTTTTATTCTAATCTATTGACGTCACATTTGCGTAACCGTCGATGCAAGCATCGGGCGGTCACCCGTTAGGGTTGTCTGAACAGACCAATCAAACGCTCTCCTCTTTCACAGGAAGTCACTTTTGTTTGCTTGAAAAACGAATAACATTGCCTACACTGAGTGGCTTGTCTTATCTAATTGGCTGACAAGATCGAGGAGCACTCTCAAGTAGAGAGGGATTCGATGGGGCCGAGCCACTGCACTGAAAATCGATAACCGGATGAAGAGGGTGAATGCCAGCGTGTGCGATTGGTCCGTTTTCCCTCACTTTGCTTGCGGTGGCTGGTCGAAAATCGCTGCGGCATGCAACGGAAGCTTGAGCATGACAGTAAAACAAATCCTCAGCAAAGAAGAGTTGGTAGAACTGGGTCGTAAACGTGCTGAAGGTGCTCGAAAACGTTACATACGGCCACGCAGAACGCTTTATTAAACTCAAATAAACCCAAGCTCTCCGGCAGGTGGGAGTACCCAGGACCTGAGGGACCGGCGGCAGCCATCTTTTATTCCTTTCGGAACGGGGCAGCCTGCGGCTATTCAGAAGAAAATTCAGTTTTGTTCGGCATAGTAATGCATCTTTAACGCGTACACGTCACCTTGACGCGGTGAAATTTCGCGGTTTTGTGACGTCGCGTGAGGGGCAGGTGAAGTGGGCGCAGCCCGAAAACTCTTGACCCATAACCGAGGGCCAATGGCGAAAAGGCGTCGAATCAGAAGTAACTATTTTTCTTTTGTTAGGTCCAATCATGCATAATCAGCGCGTACACGTCATGTCAGATGGGGAACTAGCGCGGTTTTCATGACGTCGCGTGACAGACAGGAGAAGTGGGGGTGGTCCAAAACAGTTTTTGACCAATTGCGGAGGGCTGACTGCAGAATTGGAATAGAAAAGTTTGGAATAGATTTACGTTATAGCGTCCCATCGCTTCTACAGTCGTTACATTAATTAGCCGCCTGTGGACCCACAAACTGAGCAGCTCAGTATCATTTTCTTCCCGTTTATCCGAAGTTTAACGATTAGACAGAAGACAGCTGCCTAAAAAAAAGAAAAAGAAGACTAGGTTAGAATGTCTGGTTCTTTAGAAGCAGAGTAAATGGAAATTATAAGTCTGGAATTCGCAACAACTTCAGTTTCTGTTGGCGAAGTGCTCAGTTGTTGTGAGTTAACAGACACCTTTCCCAATGACTTGCGAAGGCACATCTTCACAATCATGACTAACTGCTCCCAAAAGCCACCCCACCAAGGCTCTCTCTGCAGTAAATTTCCAAGTTATGCCATGGGCCAAGCTATTCTGGCTGACTTCGTCTTTTCTCTACAAGTGATGCATGGAACCTAGCTCACGTGTACTTTCTTAGATACTGTAGTGTTGTCCAAGTATACTATTCGCGCTATTTTACGTCTTGCACAACATCTTTTGAAGTTCACGAGGATAAGCATTTGCAGTAAGTCCAACAACATGCTCAAGATGAATTGCTCTTACTACTGCACACGGGAAGGGCACTATGCACACGCTAACGCCCCACTGCAATCTTCAAAAAAAAAAGAAAAAAAAAACTGGCCCTGCAAAGTCAATTCCCGCAACTTCGAGAGGGCGCGAAATGCACACACGATCATTGGGAAGAGGGGCTGCCGGTACACTCGCAGCCTTCAGGCGGAACCGAGCATAAATCACACATTTTCGCAGCGCTCGCTTCACTGCGTGTCGCACTCTGGGCACCAAGAACCGGGCGCGAAGTTCCGTTAAGGTGCCACGGATACCTCCGTGAAGCACAGTTCTATGCGTTTGCAAAATGGCGAGGCGCTCAACCCGGTGGTCGCGCTGCAGTTGCACGGGAGCCTTTTCGTTGTAACTGACATCAAAGTTCTGAAGGCGAGTTCTGATCCTCATGATGCCCTTATCGTCGATGAAGGGATGCAAGTGTCTAATTGACGACGTCTTGTCGAGGTCTTGTCCCAGTTCAAGTTGTGCTCTCTCTCTCTCTGGCATATGTATTTGTTTGTATTTGCTTGAACCAGATGTTCCCGGCGTCTTGAAGTTCAGTAGATGTAAGTGCTCCATCTCTATGCGACGACGGCGATCGACAGTTGTCCACGAAGCGTTTTACCCATGCTGTCACTCTTGCGATCCGTATCTAAGAACTAAATCTTTCGGCACTGAAAAAGTGGTTCTTTTATCACGTTCACCAGCATTAGAACGCTTGTTTCTAACTCAGAAGCAACTTGTTCGTCAGCCGGTCCAAAATCTTGAATGTCATATTTCGTTGCCCAACTATTTGCCGAACGTAGAAGCCAGTTAGATTCTGTCCAGCACATCTGGCTATTTCTAAGGTCTGTAGGCGAAAGCCCACGCGTCAACAGATCAGCCGGGTTTTGTGTTCCCGAACAGTGATGCCACTGGTATGGACCTGTTACTTGAAGTATCTCGTTAACTCTGTTATAAACAAATTACTTCCACTTGGTTGCCGAGCTTTGTATCCAACAAAACGTTGCAATTGAGTCCGTCCACAGGTGCTCTTCTATTTTCTAGCGCCTGGTCTCTGCAGCCTCCCGCAAGAACTTTAGGACTCTAGAGAAGCCGGAGCCGCGGCTACCAATTCCAAACGTTGTAGCGTGATCCGTTTCATTGACGCTACAATACACTTCGAAAACAGAAACTAAACGTCGACATTACCGCATTGATCTTTAAGTGTCAGATGAGCTAGGGCAACGTGAGCACTAGAGCTGGCATTCGCAAATACGTGAAACTGTAAGCTTGTAGGCTCGTCAATTAATAGCTTCAGCTCATACCTTGGAAGTGAAAGCACCTTAGAGCTTTGAGTTCATTGGATGAAGTTTCCCATTCGTATCTAAGTGGCTCAGGTATAACTTCTTCCCGCGCTGTGCCATGCTCCCACAATCTTCGAAAGGGAACTGTCATCCTAACGACGAACGGGGATAGCCAACCTAATGGATCAAAAACCGTGAGGTCGTCTGAAGGACACATCTCTTGGTGTCGTCCGCTTTTTCGAGAAGCTTCAACAACGATTCCATGTTTAGAACAAGCTTGTCAGCAATAGAGGGGAGAGAGGGGAAAGCTTGCAAGCCACTCTTTCCCACTATATACCAGCGTAACTTGTTCGGGCGTTCACGACTGGCGCTGAGCCGTGCTCCCTCAAGGGCTACAGAAGATAGCACCAACCTTTCCATTTCACATCGAACCACTTCTCTCTCTTTCTTTTCATGACCGGCGCCGCCAGCGCGCCCATCATGAACGCATGAAGAACAATACGTCGTATTTTGCAAATTTATTTTTAATGTGTTAGCATTCTTTGGGTACTTCACGCACTTTCCGATTGCTATCTTTCTATATTCGTTTCTACTTTCCCGCCTACTTCGTTGACTGGGTAGACCGTGTTCGAATGCTTGGCGCATCGGGCCGCTATGCTGAGGGAACGGACTTCGAAACGAACCAACGGACCAACTTGCGTCACTGAGCATGTGGGGATATGTACGTATGCGCCGCTTTTCAACGAACTTCTTTCACAACGGCATGGGTCACTGTAGATGCGGGACTGCATGGGCACTGCTTTTCGATGAAACCCTTTGACGCCGTCTTGGAGCAAGGGGTACGTGCCGCTCGGTCTGTGCCAGTCTTCATTCAATAAACCTCTTAACTGCCAACCTTGGTCACTGTGCATGTGCCACTATGTGCGTGCCCCTCTTAAACGAACGTATTTGACACCAACTTGTGCAACTATATATGTACGCGCCACTGGGAATGTATCGTACAATGACGGAAAAGATCCCTTAGATTTCTCCGATGCTGAGCGGAATCGATCCCAGGTCACAAGATCTCAAGGATAGCAGCCCGCCGCTTTAGCAGGCGGCGCCACGCATCCACCGGGTATGTGTCTCTCCTCAAAGCACCTCTCGCCAACTTGGTTCACTGAGTGTGTGCCACTGGGTGTGAGGCAAGCGAGGGAACGATTCTGAGCGTTCGCACGCACCGGCGCGCCACGCATTTCGGAGGCCACGCACAGGCCTCCGAAATGCGCAGGCCTCCGCGCAGGGAAGTACGGAAGGGGAGCCCCGCTGCAGGACGCGCCTCAGACATCACTGCTTTGGAGGGTGGCAATACGTTGTGTCGCTATATTGATTCAATGCTAAACGCATTGCCGTCGACAGTCATCGTGAGATGGGTTCTGTCGAGTTTTGTTTTTCCTTCTGTGTTACTGCTTTCGTATGTTTAATTTATTTCCGTTCTCGTAAAACACTTGAAGTGCACTCGTGTCAACAGGAAAAACACTTCGTTCGTTGTCCCTTGAGCCGTGTAGCGCATCATGCATTTAACAGAGGAGTAATTAAAGATCACGGATTTCTCAGCCAGTGAAATGAGTACTCAATTCAAGGTTCGAATAAATGACTCGAAGCAAGGTGAAAATGTCAAAATACGTACATAATAAATTTTTTATTCAATTCTCTAATTCGTACATGTGAAACAAACACAGGTGCCAAAATGTTGCTTGAAATTGACAGCTAGGAGCACGGAGCTGCAGCTCACTGGCTGCCTGCTTGCTGGGTGGCGTAAAGCAGAACATCGCCTCGAGTTCTTAACAGCGTATACATGCAGCGAGCTTAGCGCTCTGATAACCAAAAATCTGTCGTGCCACAGTCCGTGGGTAATCAAATGTTTACAGAAACAAAAGTTAATATGGCTACTACGGAGCGCTCGCTTCAATTTCCCAACTGCGATGAGTATGCTGAAACAGTAAGATCAAAAGGTACTAATATAATTTTTGTTAATTGGCGGCTAATTAACACATATCACATTCACTCCACGGTCTCCACCACTGGTGGCACGGCACGTCTCAGAAGAAACCTTCGTTTTATTTCAAAACGACTATTTTTTAAAATATTACCTAATGTCATCCGGAAACACCCGATATACTTTGTGACGTCATATGCAGAAACAAATGGTAGTCGCAGAGCTGTTACATACATCGAAAGCCACGGATTTTGGTGTCCGTTCTTCTCTGCCTTCTTTGCGTATGCGGACACTCCGCTGACTTCAAGGATTCGTCCTGGAAATCGTCCGTCGCGTTGGATGGTCGTATGAGCCCAACTTGTTTGGCCAACGCCAACCATGTAGCTTGCACAACGCAGTACGTGAAGAGGTTGCATTTAAGTACACTATACTCCAGTTAGTCGGGTTGCTATCATGGCTGTGTATATTACTCTCCCGGCACCTTAGGAGTCAGCTACCGCCTCTTTCAGCAGTTGTTAAGAAGTTCTCTCTCTCAATCAGTGGAGTTGCATCGTAAACGTTCTGTTCTGATAATCGCACTCTCTAGCAGCGGAAACGAAATCGCCCGCACCGCTGCTGTTCTTCCGCGATGTGATTCTGTCGGGGAAAAAAGACTCCGGAGCAAGTGCGCAGCCAGTATCTATGGTAGCTCGTTCCTGCATGGCTTCGCTTCCGGGCCAACGCAACAAGTTATCAAGCAAGCAATCGCGCAAGAGGAGCACAGCCGGTTTTTGTTTGCGAGCAGACGGGCGGGCCGTTCGTGTCCTGTGTGTGTGTTTTGTTTTGTTTTTGTAACGCAGAATCGTTTTACTACTAGGTGTGCGACCAACCTCCTATCACACTGACGAGGCACTGACGTCAGTACTCAACCCGCCATGGTTGCTTAGTGGCTATGGTGTTGGGCTGCCAAGCACGATCGAATCCCGGCCACGGCGGCCCCATTTCGATAGGGGGGGGGGGGGGCGAAATGCGAAAACACTCGTGTACTTAGTTCCTGTTTACGTTAGGTTTTTACATTATTCAACTCTGTTTAACGCGAAGTTCACACCGCTCCACATAAATTCTGGTTATGTAGCAAATATAGATGTCTTCACTCGTCAGAACTGAAACTGCAGACTGCGTGCCGCCACGTCCCTAAAACTGTGCACGATATTGCCTGTCTCTTGAACCCTCGTTACGCTCGTGATATACAGGCGTTGACTGCTTTCATAACCAGCTCTTCACTGGCGATATTTTAGTTGGTTCTCCTGCGTTACCAACACTAGCTTTCAGGTCAACCCTGAAGTGCTTCTTTTCCTAAACAGCATAAGTTTAAATTCTAGAATCTGAATAATGTCTTCATTAGGAGTGTTCCAATAGCGAACTTCAAAAATTTAGTCGAGTAGAAATATGAAAAAAAGGAAGACACCGCAAATATTGAATTGAATATCGAATATTTTCTCATTTCTAAACAAAGTGAAATGCAAATCTACATGGAGTCTCTTACTTAAAAAAAGGCCTGATTTACACGATTCGATGCGTTCTGGGAATGCAGTTCGCAAATGAATGTTCAGTCAGTTGAGGAGCTTGTACGTAAATGAGAAACGACTGCTTTCAGCTATCTGGAGCACCATGTCAATGGCAGTAATGAAACAAGGGAGCGGCACTTCACCACATACAAGTACAGTGTCGAGTTTGCTGAAGGAGAGAACAATAATGATTGTGCAGCACCGCGCATTGTTTTAAATGTATGCGCACTAAGTGCGACTGGACAAATAAAAATTGCTTTGCCTAAGTAGAGATGACAAATTTCTATACCACCTGCCTGTTATTGAACGACTGGAAATCATTGAGCAGACGTCACCTGTCCCCCCGTACGTCTGCTGAGGAACTTGCCGCCTCTGCTCAATAAACACGACTGTCCTACAGGCCATTCATTCGGAACAGTCCCCACGGCGCATCGGTCAATCTCGCTGGTCTCTATAGACTCAAATAAGTGCCATTGCCCCTTATATTCGAGCGGAAACGAACATTCGACAACTTCTGCTACTGAATTCTCGCAAAAAATGGGGAATCGAATAGCGCAGGCTATTCGAAATTTCGAATGCACCATTCGCACGCCCTTGGCTCTTGTGCGTTCTGCGCCGCTTCCCTATGTCCACGTCTCCATCCGGTAAACTCGTAGCTCCCTCGTCTTCCTGTTTCCTCGGTGCAGATCGAGTACAACTGGTCCAAGCAGGGCATCCCCAGAGCGACCTCCTTGCCCTCACTTCTTACAAACATTCTCTCACAATGTCGTTGACCGTGCATGCGCACATTTGTCTCGCCTCGTCCCCCATTGCAGGCTGCTGGAAGCCGTGCGACTACGACTACTACCAGCTGCGCAAGGCCAACATGCTGTGCCTGGAGGACATCTGCCTGGACCCCGCGGTGCAGGTCAAAGGGCTCGTCTGCATCCTGGACTGCCGCGGTTGGGGGCTGCAGCACTTGCTCGCCTTCCCCATCTCCCAGGTCCGCAAGACCATCGACCTGCTGCAGGCGAGTGTGTATATATATATACATAGAAAGAATGCTCGCGGCGTCAACCTTACGATCCCGCGGGGTGCTCGCGGCTGGTTCTCTCGTTGCCCTCGTCTTTCCTGCACCTTACAGAGTGTCCAACCAACTAGCGTGCCAAGTCTTGCTTAGTAAAGGTAATTCTGTGATGCCCAAACAAAGTTTCACACCGAGAAATTGCTGGGACTTCTCCGCCTAGAATGTCCGTTCGGGTCTACTTGCCTGCTTATCGGCACAGAAAAACTCTACGCTCTATTTCAAAGGAGCAATGACGCAATCTAGCTATGGTTTCAACAAATTATTTTGTCTCGAAACAGCCCAAATACGAGAAATTACGACGATGGGCTTTTTTGCGGCGAAATTAATGAAAGGGAAGTTTGGGATTCATTTTCTCGACTACGGGCCCTATAACGTAAAACTACTCCAATATGTTTCTATTCCAATCTCCTGATGTCAAATTTGTGTAACCACCGACGCAAGCACCGGGCGGTCACCCGCAGGGTTGTCTGAACAGACCAATCAAACGCTCTCCTTGTTTATAGGAGGTCACTTTTGTTTGCTTGAAAAATGAATAACATTGCCTACACTGAGCGGCTTGTCGTATCTAATTGGCTGAAAACAGGCGAGGAGAACGCTCAAGTGGAGAGGGATTCACTGGGGCAGAGCCAGTGCACTGAAAATCGATAACCGGATGAAGAGGGTGGTGCCGGCGTCTGCGATTGGTCGGCTTTCCCTTATTTAGCTTGTGGTGGCCGGTCGAAAATCGCGGCGGCATACAACGGAAGCTTAAGAATGACGCTAAAACGGACCCTCAGCAAAGAAGAGTTGGCAGAATGAGGTGGTAAACGTGCCGAAAGGGCTCGAAAACGTTACACGGCCACGCGAGAAGTTTTATTATACGTAAGTACACCCATGCTCTCCGGCAGGTGCGAGTAGCCAGCGTCTCAGCGATCGGCGGCAGCCATCTTTTATTCCTTTCGGAACGGGGCAGCCTGCGGCTATTCCGAAGAAAATTCAGTTTTGTTCGGCATAATAATGCATCTTTATCGCGTACACGTCACTTTGACGCGGCGAGTTTGTGCGGTTTTGTGACGTCGCGTGACAGGCAGGTGAAGTGGGTGCAGCCCGAAAACTTTTTACCAATAGCCGAGGGCTAATGGCGAAAAGAGGTCGAACCAGAAATAACTGTTTTTCTTTTTTCTGTCAAATTATGCATAATCAGTGTGTACACATTATATCAGTTGGGGGGCTATCGTGGTTTTCGTGACGTCGTGTGACAGACAGGTGAAGTAGGGGTGGTCGAAAAAAGTTTTTGACCAATCGTAGAGGGCTGATAGCAGAGTTGGAATAGAAAAGTTTGGAATAGTTTTACGTTATAGTGCCCTACATTAATCGACATTTTCCTACCAAATGAATAAATATACAGTTTTCAAACGAGTGCTTTGCCAGTCAAAACTGACTTAATGTTGCTATTTAATATCCTGTTGAAGACATGCAACGATAATTGTAGACCAGTCGGCGCAAAGAGCACTGCCTGCTCTAACACGTACATGCCGCCCATCGGATCTGGGACAAGTACCAGGAGATGAAGACTGATTAAAATGTGAAAGGCGGCCTTACGGCACCGTGATATCCCCTCGTATTCCACTTATTATTAGGTGTACAGACCGAAAGATGAAAAACAAAAGAAAAGACGCGCTGCGGACTCGGACGACGATGACTGCCTCAGACGGGCTGGTCGTCTTTTCAATAAGTGAATTTTTCTTCTGCCAAATTCCTTTGACGAGTTTATGTCCACCTATCAAAGTATCGCGTACGTTTATACGGGGCAGTTCATCATTAGTTAGTCTCTTCTTATCCTCACTGATTAGTTGTCTGTTTTCCACTTTCGGTTGTCGTTTTACGCTCAGTTGATATGCACAAGCAGTTAGATTATATTCATACCGAGCACCGCAGTTTTCCTGTTTTGGCACTCATCAAGTCAGTTTTCCTATAGCGTTCGGCAATTCGGAAGCCCCATGCCATGACCTCAGAGAAAAGCGTTGTCTGTGAGGGCACGACTTCACGTGTGATGTTAATTACCTGATAATAATAATAGTTAACGTATCTACTGTAGGGAGCTGATAAAGGCGATCATCTAGTAAAATCGAAACCGCTTGGCGAAGTCACAAGTACAACGGAAGAGGAAAAATATTAACGGACAGGGTAGCAATAAGATTTGCAACGTTATTATTTGATATGCAAGCCAGGGGTTGTATGTACGCCCGAACAGCTATTTCAAGCGAACTTGACCTACAGGCGTGGAGTTCAGCAGTGTCTCACATGGGCTCCCGCTTCTCGTGCTTCTCAACCCGGAAAAAGGCCAGTGACGAACCCAAGTTTTGCACCGGTGCAGCCGGCAAGACCAGAGTAACCGGCGGACACTAGCCACTTTCGGGTGAGTGCACCTTATCTCAAGATATAAAGCGTTATTCCCGACGACCGCCTACCCGCCCGGTTAAGCCTAACGCCAGAACCAGCTCCCGCGATCTCATCGGCAGAAACACCCTCGCGCCGCGCGCCACGCGCCGCGTGAGCACGAGCACACGAGCGCTCGCCCACGCCGCGGCGAAGAGCCCCTACGATGAGCCGAGAAGCAGCTGCTGCAAGCGAAATGACAAACCAGAAAGAAGATGAAGCAAATGCAATGCAAACAGACCGGACGGAAGAAAACACCGGGGAAGGTACCTGGAACTATGATGCAGAAAGCGGCCGAACAATCGAAGCGGAAAGCACCTGGATCACAAGAAACAAGAAAGCAAAGAAGGACACCTCGAATTCAAAGACGCCGGCAAAAAAACCAACCGATGAGCAAACGCCCAATGCAGCACCTTTACAGCAACAACGCAGACCCAGGATGCCGCCCCTGCCACTTGACGACTTTAAGATCGTCTACCGCCCGCAAGCAGGTCTCGACCTCGCCAAATGGCATACCGTCGCAGTCATGCACGCCATCGGTAGAGCGAGTGGACTATCGCAGCAGGACTTCAATGATAAAGTACGCGTACAAGTACAGAGAATCGAAAATTTAATCATCGCAAGCACGGCCGACAAGGAAGACGCCAAGACGCTGGTCAGCATCAACAGAATACAGCTCGGAGGCACTTACCACAACGTCAAAGGCAACATACGAACCCCTGACGACGTATCCCGAGGCGTCATCAATGGCCTTATACCAGGAACAAGCACTGCAGAACTTATGGCAGGAATCCGAGCACCGGCACGATACACCGTCCTTCACGCCCGAATGATGGGTCAGTCGACCGCGGCAATCGTATTCTTCGAAGGACCGCACGTTCCCTACTACATCATCTTCCAGAGCGTAGACTTCCGCTGCAGACCATATCGCAAGTCAGTGCAGTACTGTCGCACCTGTGGCAACACGGGACACCGCCAAGACGTCTGTCCGAAACCCATCCCAGATTTTTGCTACAAGTGCGGCAAGACTGGACAACCACAAGACCATGACTGCAAACCGACCTGCAAGCTCTGCGGAGAAGCGCACGAAACTGCAAGTACAGAGTGCAAGAAGAAACTGAAGCCAAGCCCTCCACCCTACAATATACGGCAACAGCGCCTTAACAGACTACAAGAAAGAGACAACCGCTGGAGCTCCAGCAGTGAAGAGTTCCCGGAGCTGGGCACCTTGGCCACCAGTTCGAGCAGTGTCAGTGCGGGCAGCTCGCCCAGGCGCAGCAGCTCCAAGCCAATACTGCGAAGTGCTTCGCGCTCACGTTCCCGCTCTCGCTCCCGCTCAGTCAAACGCGCGAGCTACGCCGATGCGGTAAATGGCTCGAGCGACTCGGCTGGTACGAGCAGCTTGGATGCATCGGCCGAAGCGGCAGTCATTCGGGTCCCAGCAAACAAGCAGCAGAACCAACAGAGCAAACTGCAGAATCAGCACAGCCAATTACAAAGCCAGCAAGACCTCATAGACAAGCTACTCCGCAGTCAACAGAAACAGCAAGAGCTCACCGACAAACTGCTTCAAAAATGCAAAGAGCAACAAGAACTCACAGACAAGCTGCATCAAAAATGCCAGGAGCTCGAAAACATAAACAGACAGTCGGGAACGACGTTGACCAAGGCCGACGTTGAAGCCATAGTAGATGCAAGGTGCCTGATAATTCAAGAAGCCTTTATGAAGAACATTCACGCCACAATGGAAAAAGTTGTCCAATCAGCTGTCGAAAAAACAGCCGCTACCTTCGAAAACAAGATCGCCACGTTAAACGCCAAAATTGATGGGATCGCACCACAGCTCAGCAATTTTATCGCGCATGTAAAGAACAACTATATCACTAAAGCACAGCTCGACAATTCGCGCCCCACGACTCGGAAGAAGGCACGGGCGAACAGCCACAGCGACTCTCACTCGGTCTCGCCCACTCGCGATCGCCGACGTGAATTCGAATCTTACGACGATGGCGACCCCTAACCACAAGGCAAAGAACCAGCATTCAACTATACGCATATGGCAATGGAACTGTCGATCATACCGCCCTCGACACGCCAATCTACAAGAATTCGTCAAGCTGAATCAACCCGAAGTCATAGCACTACAGGAAACCAACACGCAGAACGTCCGACTGCAAGGATACGCTACATATGCACAAACCCGACGAACTGCCATACTGGTGAAGAAAACTTTCACAGCCCAAAACATGACGTAGAGGACACCCAGACCGAACACACCTTAATCGAGGTTTTACCGGAACGAAAGACGCAGAAAAGCCTATTCGTGGCCAGCGTGTACAGCCCGCCTCGCGACCAGCTACTGGACTTCGATCACTTTGTGCGAAAAATCAGTAAATCCACGAATGGACACCAACTCGTCATAGTGGGAGACTTCAACGCCTCGCACACGGCATGGGGCTATCATACCACCACAAAGAAGGGTGCTAGAGTGCATGATGCTGCCCAGCAACACAGACTCACCCTCTGGAATGATCCTCTCCAGACCACAAGAATTGGAAACAGCGTCTCGAGGGACACCAACCCCGATCTAACCTTTACTGCTGACGTCCCCTGGGCAGAGTGGAGTCGACTCCAGGAAACCTTAGGTAGCGATCACCATATCCTCCAATTATATGTAGCACACACCCGTAAACAGAACAAGACCGGAACTGCACAGTTAACTGAATGGAAATCCTTTAGGGACAAGCTAGATTCCGGAGCAAGCATAACTGACATTGACGAGTGGCTCAAAAATGTATTAGACACAGCAGAACGTTACACCAAGATCATACAACTCGATGCCGATACACCCGCGGTCGACACGCACCTCCTCCATCTCTGGGAGGCAAGACGTGGCCTCTTGAAGAGATGGAAGCGACAAAAGCTTAACAGAAAGCTAAAAACACGTATTGCTCTCCTGACCAAGCAGGCTCAAGACTATGCGGACCACCTCGCCAGGCAGAACTGGCACGCTTTCTGTGACAATCTACAGGGGACTCTGAGCACGAAGAGGACCTGGCACCTCCTACGCGCACTCCTGGCCACTGAACCCACCAAAACGAAACAGAAGCAACATCTTCACAGTCTTATCCACAACCACGCCGGATCAGAAGAACACCTCCTGCGAGAACTACAAAAGAAACTATGCGGAGACGCACCCTCTACCGCGTCAACTCGCAGCAAAGAATACTCTGGAAAACCGAATACAGAACTCGACCGACCCTTCACGCAGGCCGAAATCCACGTAGCCCTATCCAAGCTGACTAGAAATACTAGCCCTGGTAAAGACCGGATCATTAACAAACACCTACGCAACCTACCGCCGCAGGCCACCGAGGCTCTCCTCCGTTACTACAATGAGTGCTGGGAGAAAGGAGAACTGCCTGCTGTGTGGAAACACTCGGACATTACCATGATCCCTAAGCCCAACAAACCTCTCAGCTTGGAGAACCTACGCCCAATTTCCCTCACCTCGTGCGCGGGAAAGCTTTTCGAACATATGGTTCACGATCGCATTACCCAGTACCTGGAAGACAACGGTCACCTACCAGACACCATGTTCGGCTTCAGGCAGCACCTCTCAACGCAGGACGTTCTCTTACAACTAAAGGAAGGCCTTCTAGATCACTTAAACAATCGAAGCAAATACTCCATAGTGGCAGTAGACGTCAAGGGAGCCTTTGATAACGTTAGCCACGACGCGATCTTCACCAATCTCGAAGACACCGGCTGCGGCGCTAGGACCTACGCATACGTCAGAAACTTTCTGATGGACCGCACGGCAACAGTCGGAATCTGCAACATCCGCAGTGAAAGCTTCCTACTTCCAAACAGAGGCACCCCGCAGGGGTCGGTCATTTCACCGCTACTCTTTAACGTAGCTATGATCAAGCTACCCCCACTCCTCGAGACCATACCAGATCTGCGTCACGCGATGTATGCTGATGACGTCACGCTCTGGACCAGAGCTACGAACGTTGGAAGGCAAGAAAGTAGCTTACAAGAAGCCGTCGACACCATCGAAAGCTATCTCCGCGACTGCGGTCTCCGCTGCGCCCCAGAGAAGTCTGAGCACCTCGTCCTGAAAGCAAGAACGAGAGGCCGACCACCCAACTACGAAGAGCCCGACCCTACCATCACACTTAACGGGACAACAATCCCGAAAGTCGACACCATACGAATACTTGGACTCCACATCCACAAAGACGGATCGGGAGCTGCAAGCCTACCGAGACTAGAACGCACCCTTTCGCAACTCACGCACCTTGTCAAGAGGATCTCAAACCAAAGAAGCGGGCTCAAGGAGCAAGACACTCTAAGCATAATAATACAAGCACTGCTCACCAGCCGCATCACATACGGCACGCCGTACCTGGCTTTAAAGAACGGTGAAATAGAAAAGCTCAACATCATGATAAGGAAGGCAATCAAAGTCGCCCTGGGACTACCCGCCATGGCCTCTACATCACGTCTCCTTAAGATGGGCGTCCACAACACGTGGCAAGAGCTCGCCGAAGCGCACAAGAACAGCCAGCTAGAACGCCTCAAGCTCACGCCCACAGGGAGATCAGTACTGCGACACCTGAACTACAGCGAGACGTATGTCGCAGACACGGACAAGAAAGAGCGAATACCACCTGACTTTCGAGAGTGCATTTGCATCGCACGTGTCCCGCGCAACATGCATCCCATATATCACAAGAGTAGAAGACAGGCTAGAGCCAATGCCATCCAACGAAGTTTCAAGCATGACCCGAATGCCCGCTACACCGACGCGGCCAAGTATCCGCATCGAAACGCGTACGCTCTCAGCGTGGTAGACTACCAAGGCTCCGAGCTAGCATCGGCAACCGTCAAGGCACGCAACCCGGAAACGGCTGAAGAAGCGGCCATCGCCCTCGCCACCACTACATGCACAGACTCAGTGGTTATCGAGTAGAACTTGTTGCTGGGCGAGTTGGTTGGGATCTGAAGAATACATTGTTGCGCCAAAAAAGGAAAATAAAGACTTGAGAAGGAAGAGTACGTTGTTGCGCCGAAAAAGGAAAATAAAGACTTGAGAAGGAAGAGTACGAAAAGACAGATTGAGCGCTGTTTTTTCGTACTCTTCCTTCTCAAGTCTTTATTTTCCTTTTTTGGCGCAACAATGTATTCCTCAGTGGTTATATTCACTGACTCTCAGGCCGCCTGCAGAAACTTCTTGAGGGGCCGCATCTCGGCCGATGCACTCAAGATACTAAAACGACGAGGCACTCCGCTCCCGTACACCTCCGTAACGTGGGTACCCGGACTCGAGGGACTACAGGGGAACGAAGCGGCCCACGCCGCTGCCCGCGAGCACGTCAGCCGGGCTCCCCTCTCCCCACGCGCTCTCGGACCCGTGACAGAAGAGACGGAGGCCGTACCCACCAACTATTCGGCCATATTGCAACATTACAGGCTCGAGCGTCGAGTGTACCCTCCACCGCACCCTAAACTCGACAGAGAAGAAAGCCTGATCCTCAGACGCCTGCAAAGTAATACGTACACGCACGGAATGATAATGCATCGCCTCTACCCGACGCTCTACGGATACCTCTGCGCACTCTGCAACGTACCCGACACTCTGGCACACTTGTTCCTGGAATGCGCGTGGCAGGAAGGCAGCGAAATGCAACTAGAGACGCACGCAAAACGAGCAATAGAATCAAACGACCTATTCGAAACGTGGGAGGACAAGCTAACCTTCGGGGACCTGGAAGACCAACGACAACTCGTCGCCAGGGCCAAGAGGGCAGTCGAAGCCAGAGGGTTCCTGGACTAAGGAGCCTTCCCACCTTAGGGTGATCCCCGTCCTCGCTCGGGACACTGTTTCGTACAATAAACGTTTCTTTCTCTCTCTCTCTCTCTTGACCTACAGCCCTGTGGATATATGGCGGACTGCTGAGCTAGAGGTGGCGAATACCATACCGGTTGCGGCCGCCGCATTTCGATGAGGTCGAAGTAGAAAAACACTCGTTTACTTTGATTTAGAGGCACGTTAAAGAAACCTAGACGGTCACAATTGATCCGGAGTCTCCACTACACCGTGCCTCATAATCAGATCATGCAGTTTCCTGTTAGGCTCACTGGTAGATGATGCTATAAGAACAATGCAGCGCAACAGATAATACTTTTGGCACGTAAAATTCCAGAGCTTTTTTTGAAGTGAACCTCTAAATTCAGTGGTTGGCGTTTCAGACATTAAAGCTTGAAAATTGCGCCTGTTCCTTTGTTTTGTACTTGTATCTTGAAACAGTGAGTAAACGTTCGTATGCCCGAACCAATATATCCCGGGAAAAAGTCCTGGACAAGAACACGTACACTGTGCAGCCCCCAGGGAATGCCCTAATCTCAGCAGTAGGCACTACGTCGGGAAGAACGAAAAAGTTTACAGCGTGACCAATAGAAAAGCCTTAAATGCCACCTAGAACAGTAAACGCTTCAATTGGTGCCAACGTTGCGACAAGAAGACTTTCCTTCGTTAATTAGGACAGCGACAAAGATCCTCTGGAACCGTTCACGTCACAATTGAGGCAACCTTTTCTTTTCTTCTTCTTCACTTGCGTCAATCCAAGTCTTCATCTTCGGAGCACCACTTGGCCTACTTGGCTTGGATTCAGTCTGAAATTGGTACTTGTGCAGAGCTGCAGAATATGGCTTGAGGTTGCGCGACGTCAATAAGGTTTCAACGCGATAGCGTTAAGGGCCCCGTGTCGCAGAAAATCCGGTGTGGGCGTCGGCGTCGGCGGCGTTGTCTGTGAGGGAAAAAATCATCCTGTGCCACTCATTCCCAAACACGCAGGCCCTCTGCGTAGCGCATAGGCGTTAGTGAACTAATTGAATTTCTCAAAATAAAATGCGTCAGAAAATTCGTAAAGTACAACTTACACACAACCTACAGACATTGAAGCGTCGGACTGTAATTTGAATATACGAGAAAACATAATTTTGTTATGCGGAAACTCAAAGACAAACCCCTTTTCAAGCGGCCGTTTGAGGTTTGGCGCGGTTGTGCAATACCTTCCAGGATCGGGCCACGCAAGAGGCCGCGTTTCTACCAGAAAGCTCGCCTTCGTGCCATGGCGTTTCCCTGTAAACATTACGCTTGCATAAGCTGCAGTTGCCGGAAAGCGTGAGAAGTAGTCAGGGATGTTTGAATGCCATTGGCGCTCCACTCTTAAAGGCGAAGCTTAAGCGTCCTCCAAATTTTTCTTCTTTCTTTCAGGGGTTGAATTTTTCTCAAATAAAGGCTTCCTGTATTATTGTTTCTGAGCCAATGTTCACTTTCTTCCTTCTTGCTTCCGTGTCGACAGGACTGCCTGCCAGCACGGTTCAAGGCCGTGCACGTGGTTTACCAGCCGTCGGTGTTCAACGTGTTCTTCTCGTTGGCCAAGCCCTTCCTCACCACCAAGAACATCAACAGGGTCAGTGCGCGATCACCGGTCGAATGCGCTCCCTTTCTCCACACCACAAATTTTCGTTCGACAAAATGTCGGGAATTTTTAAAATTAAACTGATTATATTCTGCGGTTGGTTTTGCGAGCCACAACAACTGTCTATACTTATGAGGGACGCCGTAACGGCTAACTGGTTAACAACGACCACCTGGGGATTTTTTAACACGAACCTAAATCTAAGTACGCGTGCGTTTTTCTTTTTCTTTTCTTGCATTTCGCCCGCATCGAAATGCGACCGCCGCGGCCTGGATTTGAACCAGCGACCAGGTGAGCGTAGCAGCGCCACGGAATAGTCTCTGGGCTACCGCTGCGGACGTCGGGATTACGGGGTTACTTTTGGCTCTGAATGTAAGCCCACTCGCAGCGCGAAGATTCAGTGACCGTGGCGTGCACTAAAATTTGGATGTATATGTAAAAAAAAAAAGCGTCAAACGTTAATTTGGTTCAAGTGCTCCGCATTCCGTTAGTAATAGCGCATGCCGAAAAAACCTCAACTTGTGTCATTCTACGCGGTATTATAACGTCGCTCATATGCGATCAGACAGAAACCTTTAGCGGGAGGGACACTCCACGAGTGGCCTTAATCTCGCTTCTTGCTATATGTAGCGGCTAATGAAGCCGTCTGTGTTTGGTCAGATTCTAGCACTCTGCCTTACTAGTTTCTCAATCGCCCCCGAATCGATCGTATACAGGCTGTTTTTCTCTTTAAAAAATAAGAGGCAGCTCTTTATAAAGCAGGGTTAATGAGCTAGGGAAGGTGACGTTCTTGTAGAGGAGTTCACTGTAAAATAATTTACACCCTAAAAAGTGAGAAAGGGTGTAAATGTGTCTATAACTCACACCCTTAGGGTGTCCGTTATATAGATAACACCCTAAGGGTGTGAGTTATAGACACATATACACCCTTTTTGACTTTTTAGGGTGTAAATTATTTTACAGTGTTGACAGGCGAGGCGGACCAACTCGCACTTTGCCACAAAAACATAAGTTTTCAGAATAGCAACTGAAAATAATGAAATAAATGTTGGTTAGAACCTTGTAAAAGTTGTTTATGTGATAAATGTTTGGGCAGTTATCTTTTAATGCACCTTACTCTTTCGTGTCTTGAAAATCGCATTTTAGTTCCGGATAATCTTCATCAGATTGGAACGCTCAATCCAGTCAATCCAGAAAAAGCAGCCGCATCAGTCGAAAACGCTCTGTGACGAAAAGCGCGACGGAGTGTTGAAACTGAACAGCGCGGCAGATACTGATGCGGCACGTTTTGGCTGGCAAGCATCTGCCGCGACTTGCCCTGTGTATCAGTGTTTGCCACGACGTGCCGTCCTTCGAACTTCGTCGCGGGGCATTTTCGTCTGACCCAATAGCGGGACTGCCTTTTCTGCGCTGACGGCGCCCTCGGTTTCGACATTGCCTGGATTGAGCGTCGATGATTGCTATCTCAAATGAAGGAATGCAATTTTCAAAATAAATTTTAAAAAAGTATGGGTCCATTAGCTTTGCGTTCTAGCGCGCACGCTATTGTTAGCTGAGTGGAACACCGCATGTACAAGGTGCACCAGACTGCGCAGACTCAATTCCCTTCGCTGCAACTCAGATATCCGGCCAGACTGCACCGACGCGAAGCGTCTCTTCTGTGTCGGTTGTGGTTGGGAGTTGCCTTCACGAAACCTTACTCAGCACTCATTGGAATGGCTGACAGACCTGCATGGGATGTCTGCGGCTGCGAGGAGAGCACTGACCACCTATTGTGTCACTGTCCTCAGTTTGAAAAACAAAGACAATCTATGACCAACGCATTCAGGAAACTAAATGATCGTCTGCTCAGTGAACAGACAATATCAGAAGGCACTAAAGGCACTTCTGTGCTTTCTTAGAACGTCTCGCTTGTGCGAGCGCATTTGACTGTCGTGCTGTTCGTGATCGTCTCCCTACCGTATCTCTCCTTTCTCCGTTTTCTTTCTATTACCCTACTCGCTTCCCCCAGCGCAGGGTAGCCAACCGCACTCTTGACTGGTTAACATCCCTGCCTTCCTTTTATCTCTGTCTCTCTCTCTGGGCCAATTAAACGGTCACTGCCTCCAAATTGGTAGTTTAAACAGCAGCCCCCAAGATTCTAAGAAAAACGTTAATTACTAATGTTCTTTAGTTTGTTGAAACTCATGTTATAGCTGCAAAGTTTGTCCGCTTCGCCTTACAGCTACTCTGCAAAACACCACGTTCGTTACGCTCATAGTCCTTTTATGAAACACAAAATGTGTAAAGTAAAAAAAAAGTAAAAGAGAACCACTCTGTATACAAACTCGAGCCAACCTCTTGTTACCACCAGGACCAATCACTATAGCCTTCTTTCCGACGTAGCTGTCGTCTCCTTGGCCCACAGGTGAAACTTTCCGGCAACTTCCTTCCTGCAAAACTATGAAAGCTGTGAGTAGGACAGGTACGTGGGCTTCACGTAAATGCGATCCGCCGGGGTGGTATAGTGTTTATATGGCGTTGCGCTGGTAAGCCCGGAGGCACGGGATCGAATCCCGCCCGCGGCGGCCACATTTAGATCACGACGTAACGCAAAAAAAAAGAAGAAGAAACGCTCCAGTGTACCGTGCATTGGGTGCGCGTTAAAGAACCCCAAGTGGTCGAAATTAATCCGGAGTCCCCCACTACGGCATGCCTCATAATCAGATTGTGGTATTTGGCACGTCAAACCCCCAGAATTTTATGTTTAACGTAGATGCGCTTACTCGCGTCGCGAGGTGTGGTTTGAAAATCAGTCTTGCAAGAGCGAAAAGAAAAGTGCCGACGTCGCCCTGGAGTTTCTGCGTGAGCTCGCCGTGACGTTACAGATTTCGTCAGCGTCTAGTCGGGTCCAGTCAGTGGTTTGCCGGTGAAGAAAAGACTACGTTACATTTTGAAGGGAACCAAAGTCTCAACCTTATAGCAAGCCACGCGACCCTTTCAGAAGTCTAAATGACCAGAATGCGGGAAAATACGCTGAAATTCTCGTGATATCACAACCACGTATACCGTCACTATAAGGTTAGGGCGCGAAATTGCATAAAGTGGCCCTCATTTCGGCCACTATAATAATCGATAATTTTCCGCCAAAAGAATATTTTCTCTCAGGGGCAGTGTACCCGGTCGTTGGCTTCTTGGGGATTCAATCACTTCCGCGAGATTTCCCCTGAATAGCATCAGGCACGTCCGCTTGTGCAGGTGACACCAAGTGACATGGTGACACCGTGCTAAGAAATCGTGCTTGATTGTGGCCTCAAAATGCTGTCGCGGCCCGTAGACGCTGATGGGCTTGGTGCTAATCGCGCGAAATCTCACAGAAGTGATCGTGTCCCCGAAAGTGAATTACCGTAAACACCTCCTCCACTGTCAATTAATATCAGTGTATATACCTCCAGTAGCGCCCCTTCGAGATCTTCGTGCCCGTCCGCTACGTTAAAAGCCTGCACTCTACCATTGTCTGCGTATACATAACTTGACGCATCGTTTATATCACGAGCTTGATGGACTCCTCTGACCATCCTCGTAACGTGTTGCCGCTCTGCGCCGCAGATACACATCCACGGTTCAGACATGGCCTCGTTGCACCAGCACCTCCCGCCCGGCATCCTGCCCGAGGAGTACGGCGGGGTGCACGGTCCCTTCGACAACACCAAGTACTGCCAGGGCCTGTACGACCGGGAGGACAGCTTCGTCCAGGACCTGAAGTACGGGTACTGCACCTGAGAAGCGAGAATGGAGGAGGGGGAGAGAGAGATGCACTATACGCACAGTCGGCTCGGGACCGCGCTCGACCCAAGAGGCGCCAGAGGCTTCGACGCGACCCGAGCGCCGATACCTTACGCGTCTCCGAAGGAATCACGCTACAGCGGCGAGCGCGATGACGAATGTTCAACGACTTCTCTCTGTTCTTGTTTTTCTCTCGTTCTTTTTTTTTTACATTCCCTGCTGTTTTTTGTTTATTCCAGAGCGCAGGTTGACTCGTCGGAGTTTAAAAAAAAAAAAGAAGTGAAATTTGTGTTGTCGAGGAACACGAGGCACTCGTTGGGGTATAGGCGGCACCGACTGCCGTTGGCTCGGCTAAGCGTGTATATATTTCCCAAATGCCGGCGTCTCTTCGACTGATATACGTAGCGCGTTGATTCACACAAGCGCCTCCCAGCCCATATATATACATGCTCGTCAGATCAGCGTTGCAGGCTGGCATCTACACTGGAAGCACAGCGCCACTCTTCGATTTAAGAGGACGCCGTGCTTTGCTTTAACCCTCCTCGGTGATTTCGTGGACGAGGAGTTGCTCGAAGAAGGCACCTGTACCCGAATGCATTCGCGCAGGCAACGGTGGAAGCACGTGGTCAGAAGGCCTTAGCTCAGGAATCGAAGTGAAGTGTCACGCAAGCGCAGCGACTACTCTTGTCGAAAGGAAGCGCTTCCAGCCACTTTGTTGAGTCGAAATGGGGTGTCGAGTGCAGGAGTTCACGTTCTAAGAATATGGGAGTAAGAGTATCACAGAGAAAAACAACCTTTTTTTTTTGCACCATTGCGTGTGCTGCCTAACACCCTTATACTCTCAACAGTGTCACAATTTTACCTGCACGACAGCGAGCTGAGATTACACTTGCGATGAAAGAAGGCGCAGAGCTGGTAACTGTGAATTAATTCTGACCACCTGTATGCGCGCCGTAATATTCGGGACGAAAATTTGACAGCGACAGCTATTAAAGTTTTTCTTCATGCAGTTTTCGTATCGACTGTCGCAGCTATCGTCATCATATTTACTTAGCACAAAAGAAGTTGCTAAAACAGAACGTCCTTTGTTCCCATGAACAGTTGAATTTTACTCCTTAAGTTTACGATTTCAGTCATAGGACGAAACCAGCACCCCTGGGGGTGACAATTTTCTGTACTGTGTATGCGTCCCTTATACACTGCTCTTCGGCTGCCCATTGTACAAGTGAAAGTTCGGGACCTGTAAACTTATGATGTGCTTGCTTGGTGTGTAAACGAAACCACTGAAAGGGTCGTGGTTCGACCCTTGTGATTTGATATACCGGGAGAAGTTGAACGTCGCGGCGTTATTTAAAAAAAAAGGCAAAAGTTCGCGTTTGACAGCGTATTGAATGTCACTCTGTTTCCCGCACGTTTCGAAAACTTTTTGCTTTTTCTCATAATAATAATAATCCTCAGCTATAGCATGTACCCACAAAGTGGGACAGGCCAAATATCAGGCTGCAGTAGGCGGTTTAATATAATTATTCTAAATATCTTAAAAAAATGGAAAAAGGGAAGACGCAGAAAGACAAGAATAGTGGGCAACTGAACAATCAGACTAACTGAAACAAAATTATGAAAGTGGTATGAACGAAATATTGATAAATCAATTTCACTGAAATGAATAGTGAACAGCAACAAAAAAAAACAGGGAGAGAGAGAGAGAGAAGGGCGAGTAAATAGAAATTAACACTGTAGTTGTTTCATTTCTCATATCACTTGGGGCATTAACAACAGGGATCTTTGTTGCACGGTATTTGACTCTTATCAAATACAGCACAACAATGATTCCTGTGGTTGAGGCCCCAAATGGTATCGCATGACAGGAATACCTCATCCTTGTCCAAACTAGGAAAGTGTAGCTCCGCGTAACTTCTTTCTTGGGCTTGAATATCGTCGGAAGTATAAGAAGAAGTGGTCTATCCATTCAACTTCATTGCATATGTAGCATAATAGGGTCGTCATCAGACCAGCTTCATGTAAATAATAGTTTAATGGTGGGATGCGACAGCATAACCGTAGGGGCAGGGTTTCCTTATTCCTCTCCTTGACCCCAAAATACGCTCTTCTTTGTGTTCTTTTCAAGAAATCGAACGTGGATGTGTCCTCGCTGTTGAGGCGACACCTTACTGTTATTTGTTAAGTGACGGTGTTTTTCACTTTGATAAACGATGAAGGACGTCGAAGCTGATGCAGATTCCAGTGGAGATATGTCAACCGCTTTTTAATCAACATGAAGTCCAGATGCTGAAAAACGAAATAAATAGCATACCTCATTCACCAACACTTCTTTCGTCGTCAGTGTCGTCTGAAAGGGGACTTTCGCCACGAAGCAATGACAGTCAGTCTTGATTGAACGATTCGCCTGACGACGTCACAAGCTATCGGTTGACGTCCCGTGGTAGTGCGACGAGTTCACGCTCTTCGCTTTTTAGCCACCTGGTTGTGTTAATGTGTAGTGGCTTCTGACACTTGTAGAATTCGTGACATCTGGTCTTGCCCGTGAAACATGGTCGGGGCTACTTATCTTTTCTTTCTCCATAGCCTCAGACGATTTGATTAAAAATTAGGGTTTTTCAGTAACAGCGGACAAGTATACGCGGGTGGTATTGGCACACTGCTCTCGAACAACGATCTAATAGACTCATTATGAGTAGCGATCATTGCAACCTCACAAATATTCAGCAAATCGGTGGCAGTGTTTCAATGGTCAACACAAACCGTGACCGTAGTAAAGAATAATACCCAACCATTCTTTTATTAAACCCTGACTATCAACCGCATTTTCGTCCGTCACAGTGGGCGGTGACTGTTGCTGATCTGTAGTCTCCACAGTATAACCGTGACGAGTAAGTTACCGGAAAGCATACACTGGTACAGGAGGAGTACTATAAGAGAAGGTAAGTATGTACCGTTTGCAATAACCCAGAAGAATGTAACACAATCGACTGATGGGGTTTAACAATAGAAAGCAGGGCACGAGCCACAAGAGACTCTTTATAGTGGGATGATTCGAATTAGCCCCTTTACGCACCCATTAACTCTGTCCATTGAAAATTCAGACATCTTTTGTATTTTTAGTATCACGAAAACCACAAGCTACAGAATGGATTAACAATCTTTACTTCTTAGGCGAGCTTTTCTCAAGTTTACAGATTTGGGGCTCCATGCGAAGACTCTCTGCAGGAACGTGAGATATGACAATATCAGCTATTTAAGTTCCAGCATACGTGGAAAACACCTACCTAGCCAGTTTCAAAACGTGCCTGATGCAACATGTGAAAAACGATGAAAGCCTCGAACCCGTTGCACGACGACACGAACACCAACACCGAGAGCAAATATCCAGCCGTCTATACCGATTCCAACTCGTTCTACTGAAACATTACACTTATTAATCAAACTTGCAGCGCAGTTACAGTCGGAAGTGTTTCGTGATGTATGCAGCGAGTTCTAAAAGCCTTTATTTTCGTCAGTTACTTTGCTTTTGGTGCACTTCTTAGCGTGCCTGACTGTGTCCGCAGTGTCTGAAGGGGTTAGTTTTTACCCACTGAGGGTTTTTCAACATGCAAACAAAACTCGACAAACTAAGGTCTTCGAATTCCACTCCTATCACAATGGCGCTGCAGCTGGCAAGCGAACCCTCAACCTAGTGCTCACCTGCTGCTAAGCACCGTAATGACTGCTCTACCGCAGCTGCTACAGGTAAGTTGAGTGCACGGTGTTTTATTTTGCTTCGAACACACACACACACACACACACACACACACACACACACACACACACACACACACACACACACACACACACACACACACACACACACACACACACGCACGCACACACACACACACACACACACGCACGCACACACACACACACACACACACACGCACGCACACACACACACACACAGACAAACACACACACACACACACACGCACGCACGCACGCACACACACACGCACACACACACACACACACACACACACACACACACACACACGCACGCACGCACACGCACACACACACACACTGGAAAAAAAGCCCCATAAAATTTACTCGAATCACGTCGCTACAGATGAATCATCTGGACACCATTTGCCAGAAAAACCAAACAAACGCATTCAATAAATAAACTTATTACTCAATTTTTGATCTTATTACTAAACTCTTACTACTATTACTGCTTATTACTCTTATTACTAAATAAACTTGTTACTCGTGTAGGTTGAGAGACTCGTTTCTCGGAGACAACCATTCTTGACAGAGACGGCAACCTTTACTCAAGACTTACTCTGGAAGCCTATTTAGTCGAATAGGTCTGATGTAGTTGTACAAGTGAGCCATCGATCGCGGTCTTACCTCAGAATCTGACTTTTTACACAACCGTCTTTGAAGCACACGTATCCTTCCTCCTTTATATGTGATGTATACTTATTATGCGCATGCGTGGCAAGGTGACATATAAGTAAGACCTTTCCAGCTATTAAACACTTGCAAGTAGCGCTTGTATGCGTCTTCTCTTCCAGTGCGTGTTGTGTTTTGTTTCACTAACTTTCCTCATCCGGATTGAAAGACCAACCAGCCCAACAATTATTCCTTCCAGGCCAGTAAGTCAGCTCACGAATTTTTTGAGTTAGTCATGGAGTCCGTCAGTGAAGCATTCAGTTACTCAGTCAAACTCATGGCCCTTGCTCCAGATTTGTGGGACCCGCGACAACTGTCATATTAAAACGCATGAATGCGCATGCCAGCTATACCGAGTGCATCACAGCATCCATCTGTCGAACATAACAGTTATTTCGCGCCATTTCATTTTGTAGCAGAATTGTCACAGCCGTGCGCAGCGCAATTTTTTCCACGCCAAAGATAACGAGTGGAGCAATATCACCAAGCACCATATGTAGAACTGTAACAATGATTACAATAGAAGTGAGAATGCCCTTTTATTTAACGTAAGATTCACCACTACGCGACTGCAGCGCAACTCTGGCTGCGCGCTTACGGTTGTGCGCACACCCTGAAGTTCATACTCGCTCGGTGAACAAGTGTTTATAGAACGTGCCATTCACTGGTACCATTGCGCAGGTTTTACTCACAATTAGGACGTGTAGGGAGTCCATGTTTCGAACAAATACCGAAAGTGCGCAAACCCACCGCTGACCGAGCTTACCTACCTAAGCGCAGGGAAGATGAGATCATAGAGCCTTCTTTTAAAATTTCTTCGCGATTTATTGCCTTAAAAAAAGGAGCCTTAGAAAAACCACTCCGCCATGTTGCGTTAGATTTAATTATTCAATATTGACAACTCTTGGGTGCCTCTACTCTTGGGTACAGTTACGGGAAGGTTAGCGCTGCCATCCAAGGTTTTCTATTAGAAAAATGAGATTTAAACTCTATATTCAAAATTTTAAGCTTCCTTTTCCTTCAACCAAATTGAATTTGAATGGTTTCGTTTTTATGGTTCCGATATAACTAATAGACCACCTCACGCCTTTTCACAAGTGGTGACCTCGGACGCTTCTCGATACGCACCGCTTCGAAACAAGCAACTCAGAAGTGATGAGTTCCGGACGCCCGACAGCAATGCGCCATGTCCTCGTCCCTCCCGACGCTCGCACCATATGTATATACAGTCATGGGCCAATTATTGTCGGTGGCAACCTAGTCAAGGCTCGAGGCTGACCCACTCCTGCGGGATATGGAAACCGACTCCAACAACGCCGCGACGCCGAACCCCACGGTACCCGACGCTGTCGTCGCTGCTCTTAAGTTACCAGAGTTCTAGCAGTCGGACTCGGAACTCTGATTTCCCCGCGTCGAGCAGGTTTCCCGCCGACGCCGCGGGACGTCACAAACAGCAAAATACGACCACGTCATCGGCGTGCTGCCACTTGCTGTTATAGCCATCGCCAGGGATATTCTGCGCTCTCCTCCTGCTGGCGACCCGTAGGCCATCTTAATCCGGAACTCATGCGTCGCACAACCGAATCAGAGCAGCAGCTGCTCACCGCGGTGGTACTCGGTGACTGCCAACCCATGGATCTCCTGCGCCGCATGATGCATCTAATCGCAGACCGCACCGCTTTGCTAGACTCATAGATCCTTCGTGAGCACATCCTGCAGCAACTGCCGCAGCATGCTGCGCGTGATCTTGGCTGTGTCATCGAACGCCCTCGACTCGTTAGCACAGATGGCCGACAAAGTCATGGATGTCGGTACGCCCATTTTCCCTGTCATCGAGGGGACACGTGCGTCTTCTCCATTCGGCTCATCGGGGCGCAGCGAGCGCTAGGCCCGTAACCCTGACGCTAACGAGCAGCTCACCCGCAAAGTCGACCAGCTGGCCGCCGAGCTAGGTTCAATAAAAGTAGACCGACATCGCGGACCATCACGACATCGACTACGCAGCCGCAGTCGAGACAGATCGCCAAGTCTGTCTCGCAACGTGTGCTGTTGCAACGACCCGTACGGCGACCGTGTTCGACAGTGCCGACAGCCTTGTGCATTTGCGGGAAACGGTCTGGCCATGCAGTGAAGGCGGTCAGTGCCATAGACCGAGCGTAGATCCGCCTCTTCCACGTCACCGACCGCATATCACCAAGGTACTATACCTTGTTGATGCAGGGATCACGCATACCTCGAGGTATGCGTAATCCCTCCTATGCTGGAGGGGCCCTGACGCCGCCACACCATGCCACCTGTCACTGGAGTCAGTGGTTCGACGATATATGAACGCATGGTCAGAAGTCTGTCACCCTCGACATCGGCTTGTGATGGACATTCCGCGAGATATTCGTAATCGCCGGCGTACATGTGTCAGTCATCGGTGCGGATTTTCTCTGGCGCTTCAAGCTTATTGTGGGCCTTCAACATGGCCGTCCCATGGACTCAGAGATGGTTCAAGGTGTGAGATCGCACGTACCAACTTTCCGTTTTGTTCAAGTTCATGCCGAAGTCTCCCCACTTCTCCAGGAATTCTCAGGCCTCTATCAAGCTCCTTCCCTTGAAGACCCAATACGTCACAACGTAATGAGTCACATCACATCGTGACGGTCGGGGCGTCTGTTCTCGCACGTCCTCGTCGTCTCGCACCTGCTCGCTGCAAAATCCCATGGCAAGAGTTCGAGCACATGCTTGAGCTCGGATAGGCCCGCCCCTCAACCGATCTCTGGCCGTCACCACTCCACATGGTGCCCAAACCCACAAGTGACAGTAGACCACACAGCCAGTGGCGTAGCTAGGTCGTCTGGCACCCGGGGCCCATAGGTCTTCTGTCACCCCCTCTCCGGCTGTAGCCGGCGGAAAGAGGGGTGTCTTCAGACGTATATGACACCCCCCCCCCCCTCAATGGCCCCTTGCACCCGGGGCCCACGGCCCCCCGGCCCCCCCTGTTGCTACGCCACTGCACACAGCAGTGACCGCCGCACTCTTAAAAAGGTGACGGTACCGGACCGCTTATCCGATAGTACGCACATACAGACTTCACTTCTTTGCTGCACGGCTGTACTATCTTCAACAAAGTTGACTTAGTGAAAGCGTACCACCTGTAGAAGCTTCTTATGTGCCGATGACCGGCATCATATATATAACACCTTTTGGCATATATGAATACATACACATGCCCTTCGGTTTGCGAAACGCCCTTCAACATTTCAACGGCTTGTCGACCAGGTGCTCCGCGGTTAGGCCTGCTGTTTCGCATACATCGACGATATTGTCATTTTCAGCCACTCAGAAGACGTCCACGAAGGTAATCTCCGTCAAGTTGTTGAGCTGCTCCAAAAATACGAACTTGTGGTGAACGGACCCCACAGCGAGTTCAGCGTTCCTGCACTGGACTTCCTTGGCCATCCCGTGGATTCCCGCAGGATCTCCCCTCCCTCGGCTCGTGTGGAAGCCATCATTCAATTTCCACCTCCCTTGACAGTGAGGCAACTGAGGGAACTTACCGGCTTCGCCAGCTACTACCGACGGTTCATTCCCCGCTGCGCCGCTATCTTGCACCCGCTTCTTGCCCTGCTGTCCAATCAAAGTCGAACTCCTCCATCTACTGTACAGATCACGCCGAGACAACCGTCAGCTCCATCAAGGAAGCTCTTGCCAACACCACCCTCCTCGCTCATCCAAAGTTCGGCACCCTCGCGTCACTCATGGTTGACGCCTCAGACGCTGCTGTCAGAGCAGTACTGCAGCAGTTGGTCGATATAGTTAGGCACCTCGTAGCTTTAGTTTCACGGAATCTCTCCCCATCTGAACGCTATTACAGCACACTACGGTCACGAACTGCTGGTGGCCTACTTCGCGGTGAAGCATTTCCGCCACTCTCTCGAAGGTTCAAAATTTGACATTCTTTCCGACCACAAGCAGCTCATGTGCGCTTCGACTGCTATCAACTCTTCCCACACACCCCGTGAGATCCTCTAACTCGCCTACACTTCTTAAATTTCAAGTGACATCTGACACATACGTTCAACGCGGACAACCCCGTTGCTGACCCCTTGTCGTGAATAGAAGTCAATACGACTGTTCACGATCGTCCACTTGTGGATTTCGCGGCCAAGGCTACAGCACACCAAGGTGTCAGCGAGCTGCAGACTCTTGGACATTAACATAACTCTTGCAAGAGAGCCGGCACCACAACTCTTGCATGCGAACCGGCACCATCAGACTGAGGGAGACGAAGCTGCGGCCTCCGTATGCTGTCCGCGCTCGAGCCAGGTGGCCTGCGAGGAAAACATCGGGGCATCTGGGCATCCGCACACTGGGCTCGTGGTGCTCTACACTCGAGCGACAACTAAAATAAAGACGCGGGAAAGAGATCGCATCACGCCTTCGAACAATTACATTGTTTGAGCTGGAATATTCAAAGAGGTGGACAATGCCTGCACAAGAAATCGAAAACCATAATATACACAATTGAAGGAAATTCACTAATTAGTTACCTTTTGGCACTTATTGGAATTTTAGAATTGTAACAGGTCAGTGTTTATGAATTGTAACCCCCTGATACAATTACATTGATTCAGATCAGACGTCTGGAGATGCGCAAGCTTGCGAGCATTGTTCTTTTTGTTTGTTAGTTGCGTCAACGGTACTAAACTTTGCATCTCCGTACGACAGCCGTGCTTCCTTAGCAACACACTTAAAATAATTTGTATGCCCCTTACGTGGTATGGAAGCATCAAGAAAGTAGCGATGTTTACTCCGCATATGTTTTAGAATAATACCTAAACCATCTCTGTCATATTTTTGTTACATATTCTAAACAATCATGCGAATCGTGTACAGTGTACCATGAAGATCCCTCTTCGCGAAAATGGCAGTGCTACGCGCCAGCAGGTAGCCACAAATTAGAAAAAATAAAGAAAGAAAACCCGTGAGCCAGTTGCGTGTTGCGAGAATGGAGTTGTGCTGGGCCATTGTGCGCACTGAAGGTTCCATTCAGTCGGCGCCGCGCAGAGGCCTATTAGGGGCGCACAATGGAGGAGCCTTTCTTCGGGTGTGTTGACGCAACCCGTAGCTATCGCTGCACTGCATGTGGTTGGTGAGAGTAAACGCGGCGAGGAGGAGACAGTTCCAGTGGGGAGAGTAGCGAAAGCAAGGGAGAAATTTCGGCGGTCGCGTAGTCGTTCATCAAACGTCTATAACTTTGATAATACTACACCATTAAAAAATATTTCGGCTACATGTTCCTTGTAGAGTGGTACAGAGCTGAGCTACTACGTAGCAACTTTGCGAGCTCAGGGTGGTTTAGGGGCCCTTTAAATGTATAATGTGAGTTGAGTGAACCTGAAGATAGTTTTAGCGCCAAGAAGAAATATATTCCGCCGTCAGAGAACGAGCAAATTTCTTCGTATAAGAGCACTTCGTACAAGAGAAAGCGAAGATGAGGAACCCAGATAAAGCGGTTCATATTAGTGGTTCCTGTAGTGATCACCCGTAGTGCGATGCTGGTTGTATAAACTACAGTGTGCAAGAGCCTCAGGGATAAAGAAAATGTCTTGAAGTAAGTCTCTTACTAAGCGTTTCTTCGCTCAAATGCCTTTTCTGCGTGGCATTCACAACGCAGACAATTCTTCGCAGGAGTGAACGTGAAGTGGATAAATGGTTTGCGTCTGCAAAGGATTAAAACCAACCTGAGTTGCTAGCAAATCAGAAGTTATGAGCTTAAAATTCTGCAGCGTGCTACCCGACCATATTGAAGGACGTCACCTCATGAACCGCTTCCAGCGAAAATATCTTGAACGCACCTTACAAATTTCATGAAAGCAAACCATTCAAGACACTGCCATGCTTCTATATTGTCAAGCTTAATACTGTTCTTCTGAAGTCTGCCATATCGTAGCAACGGGTGAAAGGGCCGCAGAAATGATTTTGTCATACCTGAATAACTTCTACGTGGGCGCCACCTTTTTAAAGCATTCTCACTACTTTTATGAGAACCCAAGGCACCAGGAGAGCTGTAAGCAATGTAACGTTACGCTCCATAGCCTTCATCCTGAGAAAGTATGCCGAACTTCCGTGACTACGTTCTCGCTAAAAATGTGGGGTCTAACATCGCGAATCTGCACACGTGCTATGAAGGTTGGCGAAGTGGAGGGCTCTGCATTAATTTAGACCACCCGAGGTTCTTTAAAATGCACTCGAAGCACAGACGATTCGAACGCGACCGACATGGCAAGGATTAAACCCATCACCGCGTGCTGAGCAGGTGAATGTTATATGCCCTGAGCCAGCGGAGGCAAGTCTATCTTGTTACCTACTACAGGCACCGTTTAACATACAGGTTTGCACGCATTCTCTAATTCTAGTCCGTTCTAAAATGTGCATTGAAGTGTCTCTTACTTATGGCACATGACACTTGTTGCAATTGCTGCGACGTCGAAGTTGTAAAGGTAAAGAAAAAAAAATAGAAATTGCACAAAATTAGTGTGGCTCCCAGGACGTATTAATAGGTGACTACTGATTTACCTTCGACTTTGAGGCTCGTGCAAGCCACAGTGCAGCATGAACCTGGAATGGTCATATCTTTCTTGCTGCACATGACCTACATTGCCGTATGTTATTAATTTCTACTAGTCTCGCAATGGTCCCATAAGAGTAGCCAATAACATTCCAATAATTCCTTGAGTCACGTCCGGTGCTACATTGCATTGAAATTCATATTTTGCGTGCTCTAGATTCGATGCATCAGTACCTAAGACGCCTTCGTTTTGAAAGGAAGAAGTTGCTTGTGGTCGGTGGAAAAAAACAGCAGAAATTTCGCGACAATTCAATTATACGGGCTCACAGCCCAGTGCTCATGTTGTAACGGTGCTAAAATAGCCGGCCTTTTCTGCCCGTCCTAAAACCATGAACTCACCTTTATTAAAAATACTATATATATTTTTGGCTGAGCAGTATCACCGACTTGAACTAACTTTTCCAGTTTTTTTTTTACCTTCGCCATGAAGAATTATTGCTGCGAAGGGCCACAGGATTGTCTGCACATCCGTTCGCAGTTATATTCTTGTGTCCCAACTCGCACACTCAGAGGACGCCTCAGTTTGGTATTTTTTCCCTTCTTTGAAACCAACTCCCATCACCTCCTTCCTCAATGCCTTCTGTTTTTGATATTTGCCCAGATAGACTGCGCCCATAAAGGTACTTGCAATTATGTTCTCTATATCATATTTATCGCCCAGTTATTACTGCAGGTCGCAAGAAAAAGACTGGCCATGTTGTTTATGCTGCATACAAATTTATAATTAGAATGTGCATCTCTCAAGATCAACTTGCGTACGCCTCAAATTTCTCCCTCGAAAGATAATGTAGCCGCTGCAGCCGGATTTCGTGGCAATAACCCACGTCGTGGGCTATTGGAGCTTTTATCTTACCCAGATGGACGACAGTCAGATGACGTTCCATGATTACTGGCTACTTCCGGCAATTGGGTGCCACACCAAGGGCCTAATCGCACGCAGCAAAGACAGATACAGACAGTCTACGCTCTGCGGACGAAGCTCGCGGAGGTTGTCTGTAAGATTTCTGCAATCAAAAAATAATAAAAGAAATCAATGCAGAAAACAAGCACATAGGGGATTCTCTCTTCTCTATTTTAATTGTATTTTATTATTTACTTTTAATTCTCTCTGCTCTACTTTTTGAATATTTCCTTTATTCGTCCTTGTTGTGAGGCAGGTTTCACCTTGTTCCCTGTGCCCAATTCTCCTCGCGTGTAGGAGCCACGATATCGCAACAACTTTAATACTACCTGCTACTCGTTATCTATAACTAATCAGTTTGTTTATCCTTTTTTGTGTGCACAATGCCCCCTCGTGGGCGTGTGCCATGCATGAAGGAATCAACATAAAATCATCTCAAAGAAAACTTTTTCCACCTAAATAAATAAATAAATAGATAAATAAATAAATAAATAAATAATAATGAGAAAAAAGCAGCAATGAATGGCTTGAGTAATTCTCAGCCTCCTTAAACAGCGTTCACAACATGACAGAGCAAGAAAACATGAAAAATTGTGTATCTTTCTCAATAGAAGCAAAACTACTATACGCAGCTTAATTAGAGCTGGGGACGTACATTACACTCAAATCCAGATCTGTGATCTCAGCCGATCTCGAGGAAGACTTACTGGATCTCCCGTAATCGAAAGTAGATCTAAGCATGACATGGCAAACAGCAAAGCAAATTGGCTGGAGATGATACTAGCCACAATCTTAATATGGGTGTAGTGCATGTTCGCAATGGTTCACCCCACCCCACCACACTGCACCACACCATACTGTGAACAGGTCCATATGGACGCTACCCAGCTAGAAGAAGACCGGCTGAAGGCGGCACGACAGGCAGCGAAAGACGCTAGCGAGACAGAGCGCACTTCCCAGCTAGAAGAAAAACGCCTAAAGAAGGTGCCACGCAGCGTGGCGCTATCTCTCGAAGCGACGCGAAACCCGCGCCGCGGAACTCACGGACCGCTGGCGTTCAAAAGAGCACAGGCAACCCTGTCTCAGCGCCAGAAGATGACAATGAAGTGCATGGTGCCCTGTATATGCCTTTTGAACGTCCGCTCTTCGAAATGACAAATAAAACTTCAGCGTAATACAAGTTACAGTTCTAGCTTGAGTGATATTGTGAACAAGAAACGTTAGGAAGAACTCGGAAGCAATATTATTTGTAACTTGTTTGGGCAGTGACTGCGGTATGTAATGGGGTCCTGTACAAATGGTTGGGGCCAGCGACCGCATTTTCTTAAGTTTTGACTGGTTGCCCGGTTGACCTCGCTTTGTTCTCGCAACTTGTCCGGATGTTCTCGTTTGAGTGCCCAGATAACGGCTCTGACTTTTTGACTCAAGGTCACTTGAAGGCCGCCCGCAACGGGAGCTAAAACCATTTCATGCCTAAAATGTCTATAACGCTGTGCGTGACTTCATTCAAGCTACAAAGCATTCACCATGCTGATTTTTTGTTTTGCTTACTATACCTATCAGTTGTGATTTCCTTCCAGGATAAATAGTTAAGTGAACGTTTGTTCGATTTCTTTTAAATGTAATCATTCACTCATCGGGTCCGATTCATTTACACACTACCCATTGTTCCAAGTTTTGCCTTGTCAACTTCTTCATTCATCCCTGCAATAACACACACACACACACACACACACACACACACACACACACACACACACACACACACACACACACACACACACACACACACACACACACACACACACACACACACACACACACACACACACACACACACACGCACGCACGCACGCACACACACGCACACACACACACACACAAACACACAAACACAAACACACACACACAGAGAGAGAGAGAGAGAGAGAGAGAGAGAGAGAGAGAGAGATAATATTTATAACGGAACCACGACCTTGACCACAGCCGCGCAACGCTATAGCTACAGGAAATCCGCGACGGGTGTAGAGAAAGCGAGGGAGGTATTTAATGTCCGAAAGGTGGAGAGGTTCTCTTGAATGACATGCTTCTTACTTTCTAATGGAGGGAAAAGGAAAAATGCTACAGAAGAGATAGACGACGGTAAGAGGCCAATGTGTTGATGAAACAAACTTGCTGCTACACATGGAGGGAACGAGGAAATGGTACAGAATAGATAGATGGTGGAAAGAGGCCAATGTGATTAATAAACAGATGCATGATAGCCCGGAAATTATTTGTGAGTACGAGCCACCCTATCGTGGCCCAACCCCGCTGTGAGTACGCGCCATTCTTGTTCTTGTTCTCCAATGAAATGGCGCAAGCAACCCTGGAGGATCGGCCATGAATCGGACAATGAAAAAGCTGTTAACAATTTTTTTAGGAAGTAAGGTGAAATGAAATAAGTATCTTGTAAATGGGATTTAAAGTGCCTACTGTTGCAGATATGAATAATAAAATATCTAAGTATTGCAGAAAAAAGGTACGCGGGCACAATAAGCATTAAGAAGAATTTCAGCATGCAATTTTTTTTGTCTCACGCATAAAGATGCCGAGGGCTTCACAAATGTCCCTGTGGCTGAACCCAGAACAGTAGCGCCAAAGGAAATAATTACTGGAAGAGCTAAATTCAAGACAAGGTTTTGGAAGGGTTCTTCTGAAAATATTTTCCTTTGAATAATGAACCAGCGGCGTGTCAAAAAGAAGTGTTGCAGAGATTCACTCTCACTGTATAAAGGACACAAAGGTAATATAACCAGATGAGACTTGCGGAGGTAAAAGTTCAGTAGGGGGACTCGGTACCGTGGTCTCGTAATCGTTAATTCAATTTTTCTAGCGGAGCCCCATTTGTTGTTCCAAGGAAAATTGACATGCGAGAAATCGTATGTTGACAACGATTACCGCTTGAAGCTATCTGCAGTAGTGTATTTTATTCATCGCGCCGCAGTTATGAAAGAGAGAGAGAGAGATGCAAATGAGAGAAAGGCAGGGCGGTCAACCAAAGTTAAAGCCTCCAGTTTGCTACCCTGCACTAGGGGAAGGGAAAGGGGAAGTAAACATGGAAAGAAGTGTGGGGACAAAAGGAAAGACGTAAAGAAAGAAAAGGACGGGATCATGATAGTCTTTCTAATAGGCCACTGCCACGAAAAAAGGTCAACAAAGCCTTGACCGACTTTCAGTGTGACGACAGTTCAGGTCGGCATTCCAAGACTGTCTGTTATGAAAGTGGCCTGTCGTCACGGCGTGTCAAGACGTCCGCTAGCGACAGCCGGTGCGCGCTGTATCGAGGACAGTGGCAAAGCACGTGTTCTATGATCTCCTCGTCACCGCAGTGACTGCAAGCTGCGCCCTCACCCGGACCGACTCGGAAGGCAAAAGTCCTTGTGAAATCGACACCGAGCCACAGTGGGCAAAGTACTGTTGTCTCGAGTCGAGAGAGCTATGTACAACTCTCGCTGGAGCTGTATAACCTGATGGAACGTATGCACGATAGGACAGGATTGTCTGACAAAAAGAGCACGCGGCAGTGATGAAAGCTGACGTAGGTGAAATAGGGATTATATGAACATCGTGGGATGCTACTGCGAGTGCATCTGCATATTCGTTTAATGCTAGACCATTGTGGCCTGGCACCCACACTTACCGAACGAGACGTAAGTGTCTTGGGAGGAGAGAAGAGGCAGTTTCTAATGAATCTGACGATTTGGACGTGGTCGTTAGGAACAAACGGACAGACACTCAGTTAAAATTACTGCTGATGACAGAGATGATGGTAATTTGCGTAAAGCTAAAATAATTGCCAATAATTCCGCTTGAAAGATGGGCGTAAAGTCAGGTATCTGAACGCGAAAAGACCGATTTAGATATGCTAATACGATGCCCACACCTGTCTTCTCTTAGCAGACGAATGGATTAGTTGGTATCACGTTCTTTGTACCCAGGTATACAAGGTGGTCTTCCAAAATACTATTAATGTATTGATAAGGTAAATGTTTAGCCATTGTTCTGAAAAAATATCATCAAATTAAGTTTTAGCGACTGGAGCCGAGGTTTTTATTGAGGCTATATCACGCATAGGTGAACATTTATTGGGTAGAAGAGTTTCGTGCGAAAACAAGTTGAGGGCAACGTGAGCGATATCACTGGTGGTTAAAAAATGAGGCCGATTCTTTAATGAAAACATATCGTGACCTTCTCTGCAGTGATGGACATATTTTAAAGTTTGTACTGTTCGGATATGAAATCACATGAAAAGAGAATGCAGGCGTGCTTCTTGAAATAAGATATCAATTGCTGGCAAATTTAGGAAGCCCTAGACATAAACGTAATGCCTATCGTTCTAATAAAAGCAGAGGCCAAATTTTGTATGCAGGTCCATGAGAAAGCAAAACGCAGCCGAAGTCTATCATCGTGCTAAACATACATGCAATAATACATCATTACGAGGGCATGCCGACGCAAATCTGATCACTTGCTACTAAGTCTACGCAGCATTCCTGCTGCGCGCGCTCCTTTTGAGCTAATAAGCTGCATATGCGGACTGCGATCAATCTTTTCGGTGAATACTGCACCCAAATATTTAATTGAATTCACCTGCGGAATACCCTCTTCTCGATAAAGAATGGAAATTTGCGCAGGAACGCGTTGAAGGAAAATTAGGATGGCGCTTTTTCTGATATTAAGAGAGAGGCTAATGCCATCAAGCCACAATTCTAGGCTACTCATATAGGGCTGTAGTGTTTAGCAAAAAACATGTAACTGTACCGATGCAGCAAAAAATGCGATGTAGTCGGCTTATACGTACGCATGCACTTCCTGTTGCAAAGGTACAGTACTCAGTAAAACATTAAACAACAAGGGCGATAGGACTGATTCTTGCGGTAGACCTCTCGACTGTTTACATGTTAACGAAGACAGTCCACGTTGAGAGCAGTAAAATTCCCGGCTGTCGAAAAATTCATAAACCCACGCGACAAAATAATCTGACAGATCTACATTCTGAAGCTCGTGTATTAGGCTGACATGTTTTGCACTGTTATGCGCTTTAGTGATATGCAAAGTGACTAAGGCTGCATATTTTTTATGACATCGAGCTACTTGAATAATACTTTCTAGGTTGAAATGGGCACACCAAATCGAGAACCCTCGTCTGAAGCAAATTTGGCATGCACTCAAGATCATGTTCTCTATTAGCCAATTATCTAAGCGGTCGTGTAAGATTCTTTCGATTAGTTTTACTAAGTTAGATGTAAGATATAGTGGCCCAATATTATCTAAGACGTAACGGGCACCTTGCTTTTCAATAATGGGATTAGTTTTGCAAGTCTCCCTTCCGGAGGAAGCCTCGAAGTTTTAAGAGAATGGTTTACCATGGTAAGTAATGCACGAGGCGATATCTTAAAGTTTTTATTATAGGCATAGTAGTTCCACAGGGGTCTGGCGCGGAATTGGGCAGTTGGCTTAGTAGATTTTGGCTTAGTTGCCTTAGTAATTGTAACACCTTCGAAGTCTTCACATTAGTAGCTTGCATAGCGTGCTAGGGCAAAGTAGACTTAAAGCGACATTCTAGACTTTTAGCAATATCCTCCAGTAATTTGTCTAATTCGCAGAATGTTGGAATCACACTCGATGTTTGTTTGTGCCGGAAGGACCTCTTTATTTCTCAGAAATCCAAAGAGTGTTTTTTTTGTTGGTGGCCCTTGAAAGTCGAAGTGCTTACAATCAGACTTGCCGAGGTTGAAGACTGGGCATGTTGGTATAGCATATTAGAGGCTCGATTGCGCAACATTTGGACGACACACACAGAAGAGAAACACACCACCACGGAGCGCTACTTGCAACTATCGTTTTATTTCCCTGTCAATGGAATGAATACTGGAAGATACTCGGGAGGAGGGTAACGACAAAAACAAAAAGATTTTACAAACATGGCCATCCACCAATGCCAAGCAAGCTTTGTCATGTGATCATTTTTGACATCGCAAAAAAGGAACCACGATACAAAATTCCAGATTAGCGCGTGAGGAAATCTATTTCCTTTGCACTAAGGGAGACTGATGCCATGCTCACGCACATACTTCCCAAACATGCAATCTCAGCAGCTTCGATTATTTCTCGCGCAATTTGGCTGCCATCTTTACTCACGATCTTGCATTTCTTAAAGAATGGCCGACATCCGCAATCTCTAATTGGCAATCTTGGCAATCTCTAACCTTGGCAATCTCAACCTTGGCAATCTCTAATTGCCAATGTTGAAGACTGGGCGTGTTGGTATGGCATATTAGAGGCTCGATTTCCTCACGCGCTAATCTGGAATTTTGTATCGTGGTTCCTTTTTTGCGATGTCAAAAATGATCACATTACAAAGCTGGCTTGACATTGGTGGATGGCCATGTCTGTAGAAATTTTTTTTTGTCGTTAACCCCCCCCTCCCCCTCCCCCCACGAGTACCTTCCTGTATTTATTCCTTTGACAAGGAATAAAACGATGGTTGCAATTAGCGCTCTGTGGTGTGTGTTTCTCTTCTGTTTGTGTCGTCCAAATGTTGCACAATCGAGACTCTAAAAACTACAATCAGAGTTGTCTTTCGCATTTGCGACTGTTTTATTAAATGTTTGTGCAGCGAACCTATAGTCTCTCCAATTTCTGGGACACTGGTTATGAAGTAGCTTTTGCAACGCTCCTTCTCCTATCCTGTAATCACGCGAGTGCGCTGCGTTCCACCTAGAGTCAGAAGACCCACTTTTAGGGGAGTGCACAGTGAATTGAGACTTCTTTAAGGAATCTTGGAAAACAGAAAATTAAATTTATGGCCTTTTCTTCTTCAATATCCCATTGCTGATTAGATAAAGCCATGTTTAGGACCATCTTGATTTTGCTGAAATTAACAAAGTTATTTGAATGCATGCTAATTTGAGTCAGCGGAAATACAAGCTCAAAAAGTATAGGAAGATGGCTACGACTTCAGCCAGAGTTTATAGCAGACCATGTGGAGATAGACAAGTTAGAGCTAGCGAAATTGAGACATATCGCGGAATGTTACCGACTACAAACCAATCTGGCTGCTCTTGCGTTAATGGATAATAGATCATCGTTAGAAGTCCAATCACACAAACGTTTACCACTCGAATTGGTCTTAAAACCCCATGAAGTATGATCGGAGTTAAAGTCTCCGGCGAAAATGATTTCTTTTCTACAGGTCCTAATTACCGAATCTCGACTACTGGTCTTCAGTATGCCTTCGGCGAAATAAACATTAACTAACGTCACTGGGATGCGGACTGGAGTAGAAATGTCTATAACTAGAATTTCACTTTCTGAAGTCATACGCTGGTAAGCCATTTTAGCCCGGTGTGTACTTTTTGACGAGATGAAGATAGCTAAGCCGCCACCACAAGAGGAACGGTCCAAACGAAATGTACGGTAGTTTTTCAGATGAGCTATCTTTTCTGCTGATAACTAGGTTTCTTGCAATGCAACGATATCAGAGGAACGTTGGGTACAGAGCTAACGTAAGTCAACAACAGCGAAACAAATGGAACGGCAATTTCACTGTAATATCTTTTGCGTCCCTACGTTGATCTAAGACCAGCAGCAGAAACTGCCTTGTCTAGGATACTATCCGTCAAAAACGATTTTTTAGAAATATTTTCCTTCTGGCCCTTTTTTGTCTTCATTTTATTGTAATTGTAGATGCCGGCGCTATGCAGGAAATGCATCGCGTTTAAGAGCACGGGAGCTAAGCTCCATGTTTGTTTCTTGGGAGCCACAATCTGACCTCCAATCTGATTCCTGTTCTGCATGATACACAGGAGGGGTCTTGTTAGGCCAAATGTTAGAAGGGCCCGGATTTGATGTTTTCAGCATCATTCGCATCTAAGGGCATTGGAAGTTTAGATGCCATGGCTGGACGGGCAACCATCTGAAGGAGTTGAGTCCTTTGAGCGGTAACCACTTGTGCCAATGACTCCGATAGACTCACAACTATATTTTCCATTGCCTCCTTCATTGCCCTCTCTACTGCCGAAGCTATGACATCAGAGAGCAATGAGTCTACTGCACAAGAAAGCCGATTTGCTCCACCAGCATACCCGCGAGATCGCTCTGCAATGATCAAACGGGCTTTACGTATTGAGCCTCTCTTTTGCTCAATAATCTGTAAAATTTGCAATTCCTGCGCTCTCGCAGAGCAGTTGGCATAGTCAGCTGAGTGAGAACCCCTGAAGATATAACACTGTACTTCCTGCAAGGAAAATTTTTTTGTTTCGCGGTTTTCTCCATATTTACGGCTGAGAGGAACCGATCGATATCCCTTAATGTTATGCCCATAGCGCCAACACCAAGACGCCAGGAAGGGGTCTCTACAGAGAAATGATTTGCAGTGTCGCACGGCAACGATCCGTCGAAGAACGAGCTGCACAGAAAGCAGTTCTTGTTCTTGTTCCCTAGTGAACAAGTGCAACTCACTCTGGGGGATCGGTCATGAATGGGGCGGTGAAGGAACTGTTAGCATGTTTTTTTAAAAATAAATTAGGGTAAAGTGAAATAAGTTTCTTGCAATTGGGATTTAAAGTGTCTACTGTTACAGGTATAAAAAATCAATTATCTATGTATTTTTATGAATGCTGTGAACATTATAAGAATTTTAAAGAATTCTAACATGACATTCGTTTTCTCTCACGCAGAAAGATACAGGGCTCCTCAAACGTTCCTGTGGCTGTAACTCAGTACTACCGTACTGGGTGACAGCCACAGGAACAGCCCCAAAAGAAAGAGTTATGGGAAGAGTGAAATTCAAGACAAGCTTTTGGAAGCGTTCTTGTAAAAATCTTTTTCGTTGAACAATGAAAAGTTGGCACGCCAAACTAAGTGTTCCAGAGATTCACTCTCATTGCATAAAGACACAAGGGCGATATAGCCAGACCTATATCGCCCTTGTGCCCTTTATGCATTTAGAGTGAATCTCTGGAACACTTCTTTTCTACTGGAGAAAGGAGTCCAATAGACACGGTAGTGACGAAGGCGGCTGTAGAGGGCAGGGCTGTCAGACGTGTTTGGCTGTCTTGCCTTCTCTTGTTGTCATTGTTGTTAATCGCTTTCTGTCCCCAACCATAGCTGTTTTTGATGCTGAGGATGGCCTGATATTATGACTCATACCCACGCTGGGGGATTTGTGAACAATTGTGTGCTGAAACATTTCCTTAATCCTTTGAAGTGTTAGATATCTGATCAAAACAAGAAAAAAAAACACATACAAAAACAAAGAAATAACGAAAGAACATTAAAAAAAGTATGTAACCGCAAACGGCATCAAACGACTCCCTGTGGCTGACCCCTATAACTGACACACCGTAAGGTAGTGTTATTTCTGATGATAAGGGTAACCCTAACTTAACAAGCGGAATTTCTAGAAGTATTTTTCTTAATAAGCTGTATCGACGACATAACAAAAATAGTGATCTAGGTATTCTGTTTCTTGGCAGTATGGACACAGATGTGATAGCGTCAGACCAGTCCTGCGTAAATAGAGGTTTAATGGGGGGACACAGCAGCGTAATCTCGTGACCAATACTTCTGATATTCTTGATGGACACCACTGGATTTCGCACAGAAATTTCAGGTGCTGAAATTCTGTCCATGTTTTTATTGATTCAATGACGTCTCTATGAATTGAATATGTTCGATATCTAATTGCTGTTATGTGCGCCACTACTGGAAGAACTGGCATTATATGTCTACTCAGGGATGCTCGCGCTTATTTCATTTAAATATAATCCACAGTGACCTGGTACCCATAACAGTTTTAGAAAATCCAACTATGGAGGAACTAATGTTAGAAACGTCTGCAGAGTTGGCGAATTGGATGAAGTTGTCAGCGAAGTACAGACAGAAACGGAATATATTATAATAACCGCACTTATTGCGTTCTAAAGGAGTTTCCGAAGCACTAAAATCATTGCTAAAAGCTCGGTTTCAAAAAATGGGAGTGAAATCTGGCAGTCTCAAGGAAAATTACCAGCCAAGCGAAAGCGAGAAAATGCCTACGCCCGCCTTTTCGTTGCTCACCGAAGCATCTATAGCTATTTATTTACTATGTTATTTGGCTGTACGTGTTGCAAGACAATCTTGCAACAGGTTATTTAAAAACTTGACTGATTGAAACTTAGGGTTACGGAGGAAAATGTCATAAAATTCTATTTTGGTATTCTGATTTCATTCAGTTGATGGAATCACCTCTCGAATGTTCACATTCAGACTATGTAATTGTTTTTGTACAGATACAATCTGTGGAGCGTGAAAACGAGGCCAACGAGAAAGAAAGAAGGAATTTGGATCATTAATAAAGGAGTATTCAGATCGTCTAATCGGCAATCTGTAAAACTTCAGAAATATTGGAATTGTTAAGATGCGAAATCTGCAGGGCAATGTTGGTAGGCGCGCTTCTTGTTAGATAACGTTAATAGCCGCAAACCTTGAGTGTCCCAGACACATGCGCAGGGCTTCACGCTCCAAAGAATTACAGGCTTTGTTTTATAAGCAGGGCAGCCTGAGAACAATACACACACGAATTACAATATTGGGTGCATATAAATTTCATAAATCATTAGCAGGGAATCCCTATTGTCGGTTACTATTTCTGCGCAGAATACCCAAAGCACGTTGTACACGCAACACTTTCTACGTGTGGACTCCAGTTGAGTTTTCTATCATATATGATTCCCAAATATTTTAGAGACTCAGCCTATGGAATGGGTTCTTACTTATAAGTTATAGAAATTGAAATTGGATCCGTGAGCGGGAATACTAATGTTGCGCTTTTACTTACATTTAATTAGATACAGATTCTCTGAAGCCATACCTCAAGCATACTCATGCATCTTTGTAATTTTTCGCATAGGGCGTAAATGTCACTGTCAGTCTGAATCTGCATACACATAAACTTGCACCTCCTGACAAGTGGGGATGGAGCTCATTAATATATTAAATAATATTGGAGACAGGACTGGTCCTTGGGTAACACCGCGAGTCTGTCTGAATTTAGACGAGGAACAGCCGTACTTGAAGCAATAAAATTATCTTGATCGCAATAATTCTGTCAACCACGCGATAATACAATTTGTAAAATTACGACTCTGCACAATATCCAGTAAAATTGAATGTTCAACGCTGTTATATGCCTTAGCTATACCTAATGTCCCTAAAGCAGAATATTGTCTCCTTTTCAGAGCAAGTTGGATGCGGCTCTCTAAATCAGCATGGGCACCCCGTATTGAGCAATCAGCTCTAAAGCCTATTTGATTTGGACTTAATATTAAATTATCCGTCACCCAGATAGCAATTCTGCAATGTAGTACCCTCTCTATGAGCATGAACATATAAGAAGTAAGAGAAATAGGCCTAATATTTTCTGCTATAACCTACTCCTTGTTTTTTAGGTATTTGGATTACTTTAGCTGCTTTCCAATCGTGCGGTGTTCAGGCATTGTTTAATGAATTGTTTATAACGTTTAGAAGGTCGCTAGGAAATAGATCGAATAAAATTTTTGTCACGTCAACGGTAATTCCATCAGGACCAGGGGCTGACAAGGGCAAGTCAGGAATCACTCGAGGTAATTCATGCAATGTAACTTCAGCAAACAGTGATGTTGAGGCTGACTTTTGCAAATTATAGGACATCGACGACGTGAATCTACACTCCAAGCCTTTAGCAATGAGTTCAAGAGGTTTTCACATTTCATCGGAAGGCAGATTGACATATTCAATAATAATTGGCGATGGCAAAATTTTGCGACATCTCATATATCTAAACAACGATTTTTTTTGTTTTTAGGTTTATAAAGGAAATCGCATTGTTTCCTATTATAACATCCGTTAGCTTGAGTAACTGACTGGGCGTTTAGTTACAGCAGCGTGAAATTCGTCCTTTCGAAGGCTCATCTTCTTCTTGGCCGATTCCCCGTAGTGGGTGATTTCCATTCGTTGGAAACGCGAACAAGAACGTTCGCCGGGAAGCCGCGCGACCGGTGGTGTCCCTGCCGCGCACCGGGACCGGTGTCCTGGCCGTCGCAAGGCTGCCCTAACCCCAGCGGAGGAGGCAGCGTCGGCGCGGAACAGCGACGGGCAGGACGGCGGCCGCTGCGCGAGAAGGGTAACCACGCTCGTCGTGGCCAAGGGGTCCGATGGGCGCCCGGCAGGGCACCATGGCCCATTCGGAAGATGAGGAAGACCCTTCTCCTCCGGCGAAGAGACAAAGGACCGACGACCGTGACACGTCGGAAAAGGAGGTGAGTGAGCGCCATTTGTTGTCGGCATACATACACTGTTATATACCCTCGGCTGAGACCAACTCGCTATTTACCCGCTTTGAAGGCGTGCACGCACATTAAACGGAATCTGACGCTGTGGACGTTCAACCGCCGTAGTAGTCGTTGGGAGTACATAATTTCTTTTTCGTCTTCTGCTATTTGGCGTGCGCTTAGTTAAGAAAACACGTCTCGGCTTTCGTTATTGCTTTGTGCGGTTAGATTCTGCTTAGTGCTGTAACTTCGCAACCGAATGGACGCACTCAAAAATCTGCGATGGAAATTTAGCTTCACGAAGGGTCGTTAGAAGTCAGAAGGACGAGGCAAGTCAGTTCAGGGGCGCAGTCGCTCGGTCCATATATGCGTATGCTGCTCGCCATTCACGGACTGGTTAAGCTGCCACTGATGCACGTCGGCAGCAGCATGAGATCGACCTTGAGTTTTCCAAGTATGAAACAGTATAGGGAGTGGCTCCAGAAGACTTCCGGTTTCGGTTATGAGCTGCACTACTGGTGAATTTGGCGTACATTTACGAAGATTTAGCAATACTGCTAAAGCGTATTGTCGGCAGCTAATCATAATTTTATAAGTGAGTTTTGTATTCAGATGACGCAAACATTTTACATACGTGGGGTCGAGGGATGGAGCTTCTTCTTTACTTGAACGCCTCTAGCGTGACGCAACACGGGAGTGCTTTCTTTTTTATTGCCAATCACGCTGTTCACAGCAAGCGACTGGAAGTTTTGAGGTGTCCTAAGTACACCACTTCCACAATTCAGTGAAATGTTCTCAAGGAGGCAAAAAAAAAAGGCCGAGGACAGCTAAGCACTTCTTCTGAGTTGCGAATGCGAAAGCGTTAACGTCTAATTGAGTGCCGCTGAGCGGTCCTTCCAACTCCTCGCGGGCAATCGAGCGCATTCAGACGCTTGGCGCGCTTGGATTTGGCCTCACCGAGGGGCAGGTGGAACGCAGGCGAGCGCTTGCGCGTACAAAGAACACGCGAATAACATAGGCTTCCGAGAGCGGGAAGGGTGACGTGGCGCCGCGGCCACGCCCTCTCCCTTCACGCAACACCAGGCGCGCTATCGGCTCCGCTCCGTCGAGACGCGCTCATGACGTGGCCTTCGCAGTCAATAGAAATTTACCCGCCGTTTCGCTGCTACAGATGAAAGGCGCTGGCTTTTTCGCTCAATAAGCCATTTGACGCTTTCACATCAAAACCTCTTTGGACGTTCTATGACGGTGTCACAGGTGCGACAAAGTGACGCGTTGGGCTGCGCTGGTTATAATAGACGCTGTGGATGGCGCGAAACACGAGAGAGAGTTGATGTACTGATTCTGGCTGAGAACTGACGATTTGTTTTGCAGAAGGCAGAGCACGATCGGAAGTTAAAGAAAATATATAGAAAGCACTAAAGAAGCAGCATTTCCATACAGCCATTATTTAGCAGCCCAGCGTGTCTCAACTAGCGTGCATGATCTCAGAAGGGCAACTGCGTTTTTTGATGGATGTTGGTATGTTCCAAATAAGCCCTAAGAAGTAAGTCGGTGCCTGTGCAGCCTTCTTATCTGTCCATGCTCTATTAGTAGTGTGGTAGATATGAAGTGAGGCATTTAACCCTGTCGGCTGTGCCGAGGCCTTTTGGACCAACGAAAACCCACAACTGCTAAAGGTTACTTATTCTCGAACCGCTCTTTGGCAATCATTCGCCATCTCGAAGTCGCGAGTGGAAGTTAAGATGAGCCTCAGACGAATCAATCCTCGGCAGCGCGGTAACCGTCAGTGACTGTTGAGGCAGGTATTGTGTCACCAGTTTACTGAACTCAACCGCCGGCGACAACATCATGCCTGAAGGCACCGTCGCACAGACTTGACAGCACTCATTTACGTTAGCCTCCGTTTGAACGTTTATCATGGCGCTCCAAGATATGTGCAATCAACGCAATCCGCCGTTGACACCAATTCTACTTATTCCTGCAAACTTCCGAACTACATTACTCCATCTGAATTGCCGATTGACTATGTGCACTTCCTTTGGAACACGTTCATTTAATGGAAAGGACCATTGTTTGTTAGATTTTTTTACGCATTGCTTAACCCGCGCAACTGACGTTTCCTCTTATAATCTTAACTAGAATATGTTCAATCCGCGTTAGATCTATAATCAATGTTTATGCCTTGCTATACCTTAAAACGTCATGCCTATCAACCTCCTGTCTATCGTGCGCAGCGTGGTCATTAAATTTCTTCTAAGCCTCCCCCCCCCCCCCCCCAGTTCACCCTGAATTTCAGTCGCAATAGGTTGATGTTGGCAAATAGCCACGAGCGTATCATATTTAACTAGCACTAAAAAGACAAGACGAGAACGATAAGCACACGGGACACGACGCTAGACTTCAACTCACTAGCTAGCCTAATTGTAGTCAATTGGTCCAACTTGCTTCCCTAGTTTTACATGCTTTCCTTTGCAGTGGTACTGGTAAGCCGCAGTTCTTCGAAATACGCCCTAGTCCATTTTCCTTACTATACAACATTTCCTACTTCATCTTTTTTACCAACCACATATCTGCGCCTATTTGCTCAAGTAAATGCCCACATCTCAGTCTGGCTTTTATGCCTTCGTATGTGCAGGGACAAGCGGCTACCTCTGACCCGTCGGAACAGAAACCGCCAGACATCGATGAGAGCCTTTACTCTAGACAGCTGTAAGTCAATGGCTTAAATTACGTGCGAGGTCTGTTAGACTGAATGAGCCGACGTCGGCCTGACTTTCGGCAAGACGTCGGCATCACAGACCGGTCTGGTGAAAAAGTACACAAAGCGAATACCCGTTTGTGATCGCTCAAATGGTGGTCACCATGAAAAATTCAGAAAAAATACAACGTAGTTCGAATCGTGCTAGTGGATATTTTGCGAATGAGTGAGGTTGGCGTCGCAGTCAAGGAGGGAGGGGGGTCACTGTGCGGACGGTAAGACGGTGTTTGACAAGTGTGGGGAACATGTCTGCTTCAACGGGTAAGCTTTAAGTCTCGTCCGGGTATACTGTCTTCATTCTTACACGAACCGGCGCAAATGCTCGCATGTGCGTGGAACTATGTGCATTACTCGGCATGCATCTGTTGCATGCAACAAAACATCCAGGAACAATCATTTTTTTGCTGTACTAATGTAAACTTATTGTAGAACCGTACGTGCCATGGGGGTGCTGCTTAATCACATGCGCATAACATTTCATGCAGCGCCGCTTGAATGGGTAGTTTCATGAATTACTTAAAGTCGCTGCAAGCCACATCGCACTGCAATACACCCAACAACACGTACGATAAAATCTGGTTAAATAGCTCCGTACACTTGGTGCACGACTCAGTTTGACTGACTGACTGATTCAACGGAAGAGCGTTTCAGTACGACATTCGCACCTTCCGCAATCGCTACCAAGCTGATTGATATATTGCGGCTAATGTTATGCGATAGTGCTGCGCACCAACGATTAAAAGCCACAGGGACAGTTAGCGCTTGGCAGGAGCGCTGAAATAGCCGTGAAGTGCTGTCTACCGATGATACTGACAATCATCATCATCATCATCATCATCATCATCATCATCATCATCATCATCATCATCATCATCATCATCATCATCATCCAATTCATTTCCAGTGCAGGACGAAGGCCTCTCCCTGCGATCTCCGATTACCCCTATCCTGCGCCAACCGATTCCAACTTGCACCCCAAAATTTCCTAATTTCGTCACTCCATCTAGTCTTCTGCCGTCTTCTATTGCGCTTAATTCACTTCTCTTGGTACCCATTCTGTTACCCTAATGGTCCAACGGTTATCAAGTCTGCGCATTACATCACTTGCCCAGCGCCATTCTTTTCTCAATGTCTATTAGAATATCGTCTATGCCCGTTTGCTCTCTGATCCAAACTGCTCTCTTTCTGTCTCTTAAAGTTATGCCTAGCATTCTTCGTTCCATCACTCTTTGCGCGGTCCTTAACTTGTTATCAAACTTCTTTGCCAGCCTCCAAGTCTCTGTGCCGTGTGTCAGCACCGGTATAATGCACTGATTGTATACTTTCGTTTTCAACGATAACGGTAAGCTCCCATTCAGGAGCTCCCGATGTCTGCCGTATGCGATCCAACCCATTTTTATTCTTCTGTGAATTTCCTTCTCATGGTCCGGGTTCCTTGTGATTAGTTGACCTAGGTAAACGTACTCCGCCACAGACTCTAGAGGCTGACTTGCGATCTTGAACTCTTGTTCCCTTGCCAGGTTATTTATCATTATCTTTGTCTTCTGAATATTAACCTTCAGTCCCCCTCTTACACTTTCCCTGTTAAGGTCCTCAATAATTTGTTGCAACTCGTCTGCATTGTTTCTGAATAGAACTATGTCATCGGCAAACCGAAGGTTGTTGAGGTATTTGCCGTCGATCTTTACTCCTAAACCTTCCCAGTTTAATAGCTTGAATATTTCTTCTAAGCACGCAGTGAATAGCATTGGAGAGATTGTGTCTCCTTGTTTGACCCCTTTCTTTATAGGTATCTTCCTACTTTTCTTGATTAGAATTAAGGTGGCTGTGGAATCTCTGTAGATATTTTCTAGTGTATTTACGTAAGCGGTCTGTACTCCTTGATTATGCAATGCCTCTATGACGGCTGGTATCTCTACTGAATCAAATTCTTTTTCGTAATCTACGAAAGCCATATAAAGAGGTTTATTTTACTCTGCTGATTTCTCGATAACCTGGTTAATGACATGGATGTGATCCATTGTAGAGTAACCTTTCCTGAAGCCAGCCTGCTCCCTTGGTTGACTAAATTCCCGTGTTGTCCTTATTCTATTGGAGATTATTTTGGTAAATATTTTACACAGTACTGGGAGTAAGCTAATGCGCCTGTAATTTTTTAGTTCTTTAACGTCGCCCTTCTTGTGGATTAGTATAATGTTTGCATTCTTCCAGTTTTCTGGGACCCTTGCAGTCGATAGACACTTCGTATAGAGAGCCGCCAGTTTTCCCAGCATTATGCCTCCTCCATCTTTGAATTAATCGAGTGTTATTCTATCCTCTCCTGCCGCTTTTCCCCGTTTCATGCCATGCAAGGCGTTTCTGACCTCATCTCTAGTTATAGGAGGAGTTTCTGTATACTGTTCATTATTGTTTTGAATAGAGTGCTCCTGAGTCGTCTGGGCACTGTAAAGGTCAGTATAGAATTCTTCCGCTGCAGTTACTATATCTTCAAGATTGATGATGATATTACACTGCTTATCTTTTAGTGCATACATCTTGGTTTGTCCTATGCCAAGTTTCCTTCTCACTGCATTCAGGCTGCGTCCATTTTTTGACTTCTTGAGTCTTTCTCACGTTATAGTTTCGAATATCACCTATTTTCGTCTTGTTGATCAGTTTTGACAGTTCCGTGGATTCTATCTTATCTCTTAAGTTGGACACTTTCATTCATTGTCGCTTCTTTATTAGGTCCTTTGTTACTTGAGAGAGCTTGCCTACTGGTTGCCTTGGTGCCTTGCCTCCCACTTCAACTGCTGCCTCTGAAGCCAGCCTCGTTATGGTTTCATTCATTATCTCTATGTGATCATCATCTCTCTGTTCTAAGGCTGCATATTGGTATGCAAGTACGAGCCTAAATTTCCCTGCTTTTACCCTTACTGCCTCTAAGTTGACTTGTTCTTTCTTGATCAATTTTACTCTTTCTCTGTTTAAATTGAGGTGGATCCTGCCCCTAACTAACCTATGATCACTACATTTTACCCTACCTATTACTTGAACATCCTGCACTATGCTGGGATCGGCGGAAAGTATGAAATCGATTTAATTTCTTGTTTCACCTTAAGGGATTTTCCAGGTCCATTTTCTGTTGCTACGTTTCTTCAAAAAAGTGTTAATTATTCTCAGCTTATTCCTTTGTGCGAATTCTACCAGCATCTAACCTCTAGCGTTTCAAGAGTCTACATCCTAGTTGCCAATTGCCTCTTCACCCGCCTGCTTTTTCCCTACTTTTGCATTGAAGTCGCCCATTACCACTGTATACAATGCTTGCATTTTTCTCATCGCTAATTCAACATCTTCATAAAACTGAACTACTTCCTGATCGTCGTGACTGGATGTTGGAGCGTAGCATTGTATACCTTTTATTGAGTTTGATTACGACTACTGCTACCCTCTCGTTGATGCAGTAGAATTCGTCAGTGTTGCCCGCTATGTCTATTAATTACGAATCCTACCCCGTATTGCTTCTTATCCGGGAGACCTCTATAGCAGAGGACATGGCCGTTATTCATCAATGTGTAAGCCTCACCAGGTCTTCTAATGTCACTAAGGCCGATAATATCCCAACCAATGTCTGATAGTTCTTCGAAGAGTCCTGCTAAGCTTAATGGTTGTTTATTCAGGGCATTACAATAACGCATAACGTGAACCCACAAGAGCACAAATACGTGTATGTGGCGCAAGGTCGGCCGTATCTTCGTGTTATCTGCATTTAATTCTATTACAGAGCTCTCAATAACAGCCCCCACATATCACACATTACAAATAGTCAACACATGTCAGCACTAACAAGGACAGAGAGAGAGAGAGAGAGGTTGATTCAAGAAGAAGAAAGCCTGCTGACCACACCATTACTGTTTAGCCCGGTACTTCCCAGTAACGAACGCCATGCGAGTTATCAGCATGACACAGCATTCCCGACAAGAAAGTAGAGGGCGCGGCATTTTCAAGTAAGGAAACGCAAGTAAGGCAGATGGCGATTATAACTGTGTAGCAGATATACACCCCAAAGGGTGTAATTTTGCTTAGGAGTGTAGATTTGCGGGTGCTACACTCTAAAACAGAGCTCCCGGCACTCTCTTTGAGGGAGTATCTGCTTGTCCCATAGTTCACTCTTTTCGAGAGTAGATCGACCCTGTCTGAGAGAGAGAGAGTAGGACAACTCCTCCCTTAGGGTTTTGTTACTTCACCGCAACGGAGTGCTAGTACTCTTCTGCAGAGTGCGAATACTCTTTCCACAGGGGTAATAGTACTCACCCAGAGCGAATGGTTCTACTAGAGCTCCTTCAAACCGCGTACTTTACTCCTCCAAGCCGAGTGTTTCTACTCCCCCAAACAGAGTGCTAATACTCTTCCCAATAGTGTGAAAGCACGATGTACATCCATGGTCATGTTAGACGGGGTTCGCAATACATGCATGTAGGGAATATTTGATTCCTTCATAAGCAGCTTCTGCACTTATGCTTGGTGAATGGGATGTAATCTGTAGTCGCCGAGCTTCTCAAATAAAATATTTTCTCTATTAAAAGGTCAAAATCTTTATTGATCAGTCACAAGACGAACTGAATAATAATTTGAGAAACATACTGACAAGCACATAAATCACATTACAATGATGTCCATGAACATTACAACACATCTTGTAATAAAACATAAGTATACATATTATCTAACGTTTTATCAGTATTACAGTGTAGAAATATCCTTATATTTCAATTGGCTCCTTCTTTTCAAAAATAAAGTATATAATGGAAAGTTAAACATAGAATGAACGTGTGCAAATTCACAAAGTATTGACGCTATGAACGAAGAGAAATATGCGCCACATTACTGGCCAGCAAAGGCATTTCTGGCACGAAATGCGTGCACTTATATGGCAGAGGTTACTAGATGAGCTGCTAAGCATGGGGCTGGTAATGTGGATAAATTGTGCAAGAAACTTTTTTTTTGTGCGCCATATTCTAAGACTGCAGCTCATTTTATAACGTCCTGTACAAGCTATGGATGTTTCTGACTGAGAGTACAGTGCATTTAGAAGTGTGTTGTATATTCTCATGTGAGGCCACAGGTCTAGCTAGCTTTGCTTATGTTTCACATAAAGCTATTCATGTATGGGCTGCACCCCATTGCTTCTACGTGCGTCTTGTCATGGTTCTGCAGCAACATCCTGCCCGGTCTCAAACCGCTACAGAGGCGCATTATGTTTCTTATTCGGTTTGCCTCCTCACGAAAGTAGTTTCCTGGTACTGTTGGCATTCATCCGTTGCACATTCTCACGAATAAATTAAATTAAATTTACAATATTATCTATTGTGTAGCAAATGAGTATCAAACTGCAAGGAGCATTGGCATTAAAATCTTGTCATATATGGTAACTTTCTATTCCCATTACGGTAAGAATGATATACTTCTGAGGAGCAGGTTGCATAATTACGTGATCAATCATTGTGGCTCGTTGAATATGCAATCTAACTAAAATATAGCACGGCTTCCGATGTGAACCAAAATCAAATGTGATAAATATGATGCATCAAAGGCGACATAAGCTTAAGTACAGGCAGAGAAGTGCACGAAAAAGACAAAGAAGCAAAACACAAATTGAGAATTGCACCATCCTGGCACACATATCACTTCCGTGCACATGGATTTTGCATGCCACTATGCATATACTTGCACAATGAACCAACTACCTGAAAGAAAAGCTTTTTTTCTGCTGAAGTGGACTGCAGACTTGCTGATGACGTGGCTTAGGAACAGAAGCTCATCGTAAGCGAAGCGGCACTTCTCTGGCTTCAGAGTGAACCCTGATGACTTGATGGCCTCTAGTACTGTCGCAAGCCGCCTAAGGTGTTCGTCGAAATTTCCTGCGAAGGCGACGACGTCATCGAAGTAAACAAGACAGGTCTGCCACTTCAATTCTGCTAACACCGTGTCCACGACGCGCTGGGTCGTTGCAGGCGCCGAGCACAGCCCGAATGGCATAACCTTGAACTCGTAGAGGCCGTCTGGCGTGATGAATGCGGTCTTTTCGCGATCTCTCTCGTCGACTTCTATTTGCCAGTAGCCAGACTTGAGATCCATCGACGAGAAGTATTTTGCGTTGCAGAGCCGATCTAATGCGTCGTCTATCCGTGGAAGGGGCTATACATCCTTCTTCGTGATCTTGTTACATCGTCGATAATCGACGCAGAAACGTAGGGTTCCGTCCTTTTTCTTCACCAAGACTACAGGAGATGCCCACGGGCTTTGCGATGGCTGGATAATATTGTCGCGCAGCATTTCACCCGACTTGTTCTCTTATAGCTTCAGGTTCTCGCGTCGAAACTCGGTAAGGGCTCTGGCGGAGTGGGCTAGCGCACTCTTCGGTGATTATGCGATGCTTTACGACCGGTGTTTGTCGAATCCTCGATGACGTCGAAAAGCAGCCTTTGTATCGTCGGAGAAGACTTCTGAGCTGTTGCTGCTTACTCATGGTGAGACCTGGATTTCTCTCGAAGTCTGGTTCGGGGTAGATGCGGCAGAATCCGAGCGGACAAACGCATTACTGGTTTCCAGAATTTCCTCGATGTACGCGATCGTAGTGCCCTTGTTGATGCGTTTGAACTCCTGGCTGAAGTTTCTCAGCAACACTTCAGTTTTTCGTCCGTGCAGCCGAGCGATCCCTCTTGCGACGCAAACTTCACGGTCTAGCAATAGACGTTGAACACCCTCGACGACGCCTTTTACGTCGGCAGGTGTTTTGGTGCCGACGGAAACGACAATGCTGGAGCGGGGCGGGATGCTGACTTCACTTTCAAGCATGCTTAAGGCGTGGTGACTATGAAAGCTCTCCGGCGGTATCGCCCGATCTTCCGACAGCGTTATCGACTTCGACTTCAGGTCGACGATTGCGCCGTGTTGGTTCAGGAAGTCCTTGCCGAGAATGACGTCTCGTGAACACTGTTGGATGATAACGAAGGTGGCAGGGTAACTCCGGTCATTAACGTTAATTCTTGCCGTGCAGATTCCCGTCGGCGTAATGAGGTGTCCTCCAGCGGTCCGAATTTGAGGGCCTTCCCATGCAGTCTTAACTTTCTTCAACTGGGCGGCGATGGGTCCACTCATGACGGAGTAATCGGCTCCTGTGTCTACTAAGGCGGGGACTGCGTGGCCGTCGAGAAGCACGTCGAGGTCGGTGGTTCTTTGCCTTGCGTTATAGTTAGGTGTTGACGTCGGATCACGGCTGCGTCTCGTTGACCTGTGGCTGGTACGTGGCGTCGTCAGGTCGTCTTTCGTCGGCGTATTCTTTGCTTCCAGACTTCGTCGGGACGGCGGCGTGTCGTCATTAGGTCGTCGAGATGGTTTCTTTGTCGTCTTCGTCGGCGGCGGAGGATCTTAGTTAGTTCGACGAACATCAACCGCACCTCCATCGGTTGCTGCTTTTAGTTTTTCGGATATGGGCTCCCAGACCGGCCCCGCGCTGGGCCAGTGTATGGTCGGCGCTGCGGCGACAAGTAGTGGTCGGGTGATGGCGAACGGGACGGTCGTCGAGGGCTCCACTCAGTGGTGGCGAGGTAGTCGGCGATATCGCGAGTTCGTTCGCCAATCTGTGGTCGCGGCGCGTAAACGGCAGAACCTCGCAGTCCCATCTCCCGTTATGGGCATCGGCGGTACACATGGCCGGCTTCTCCGCAGTGATAGCAGAGCGGGCGGTGGTCGGTGGCTCGCCAAATGTCCGTTTTCCTCGCGTAGGTGAGTTAGGCGACAGGTGGGTATGCTGGCGGCGGCGGCGGCGGACGACGCAATTGTGGCGTTGTAGGGCCCTGGCGCGGTCGCAGAGGGGGACCTTGACGGCATGCGACGGCGGCGTAGGTCATCGCTTCTGGCTGGGGCTGCGGTAATTGTGGTTGCACCTCAGGAACTCCAAGCGATCGGTGCACCTCTTCTTTCACGATGTCGGCGATCGAGGCCACTCTAGGCTGCGACGAAGGCAAGACCTTGCGCAGTTCTTCGCGCTCAATGGCCCTGATGGTCTCGCGCAGATCGTCCGTGGCCAGTGATTGAATTCCTACGTAGTTGGTGGTGTTTGTACGGCGGTTGAATTGCCGGTTCCGCATTTCGAGTGTCTTCTCGATGCTGGTGGCCTCGCGAAGGAACTCTTCTACGGTCTTCGGTGGGCTTCGTATCATTGCGTCGAAAAGGTCTTCCTTCACACCACGCATGAGTAGGCGGAATTTTTCCTCCTCGGGCATATCCGGGTCGGCGTGGTGGAACAGACAGCTCATTTCTTCCGTAAATATGGCAACGTTCTCGTTAGGTAGCTGCACTAGGGCGTCCAGCTTAGCTTCGGCCCTTTCCTTGCGCACGACGCTCTTAAAGGTGCGCAGGAAGTCGCTACGGAATAGGTCCCATGTTGTCATGGTCGACTCCCGGTTCTCAAATCACGTTCTGGCGCCGTCTTCTAAGGCGAAGTATACATGCCGCAGCTTGTCTTCGGAGTCCCAGTTGTTGAAATTCGCGATTCGTTCGTAGGTCTCCAGCCAGGATTTTGGGTCTTCAGTCGCTGCTCCATGGAAGGTCGGTGGGTCCCGAAGTTGTTGCAGGATAACGGGGGACGCTGGGGCAGCCATGGTGGTTGTCTTGGCCACGATCTTCTTTGTCGACTCAGCTAGAAGCCCGTGCTCTGGGGGCAGTCCTTGCAGTCTGCGGCTAGCACGCTGGTCTTGGGCGATGTTGGTTTTGTCGTCGGGCTTTGGGCTTGGATCGAGGCTTTGAGGGGGCGTTCGGTACATAAAAGCACAAGCACCTCCACCAGATGTTACGTGGTAGTGACTGTGAAGAAAGCAGCCAAACTGATAAAGACGAAACTAGCGTTTTATTGGGCGAACTTGTGCCCTCAAAAACAGGCTACACTCAAAGAACGGCGAAAGCGGCGAACGCTGTCGGCGATCGTCGAAAATATGATCAGCGGGTCAAGCACGTCGGTTTTTATACATCAGTCGTCGAATGTTCCAGAGTAATCGCTGGGACCCGCGTGCGTTCCACAAAGATCTACATTATTCGCGTCACACACACATGCGATCAGATTACGCAAGGTTCGGTCACAGACAGCGGATGGAAGCATCGATAACATTCCAGAAACTTCCGATACAAGCAGGCGCGTCCTGCGCTGTGCAATAACATTTGTTAAATGGTGAAACGTGTCGCCCGATAAAGACAAACAAGTACACGAGTCAATATGGTGGAATCATGGACACGCTGATGAAGCTGATGACAAAGTTTCGGCTGATAAAAGGACGACAAGCCGTCAAGCGAATTACAAGAGAGTGTGTCGTCGGTAGGCGCTTCAATTCAAGGCCTCTTAGAAAAGAAGCACCACCATCCTTATAGGAGCTCGAGCTGACAGCGTAACCCAAGCACAATCATTCGAAATCATCGCAGTAGATTTTATGGATCCACTGCGAGCAAGGCACACAAACCAGGATAAGACCGGGAAGATATACATAGTTATTTTTACTTATGCGGAGACGCAAGCCGTAAATTTGGAAATTGTAACAAACGTCACAACCAAAAGCCTCTAACAATCCTTTCGACGGTTCGTAGCAAAGTGAGGAATATGCCAGACAATTTACAGTAACAACGTACCTACCTGCAAGAGAGCCCCCAAGGAACTCAAAGCTGTCAAAGGCATCTCGACTGACCACACCATAAAGGACAGTTACAAGTCGTAACGTAATACGAAAGTACGTTCATTCCAGGCCGCTTGGTGCGTGATATTGCGAAAGATACATCCGGGTTTTAAAGGCATCCCTGCGCAAAGCCGTTGGACGGCGATTAAGTGGATAACAACTGCAGCATTCCTGTACCAGAAGAGATACCGGGCATCTAAATCCTCCAGGAGGTTTATATCGCCAATGCAGCCACCTTGTTTGGATCGTTGAACAGCCCCTTCCTCATCGACAACGTTACTGATCCACTGCTACGCTACACGGATATTATTAACGGCTGTAGAAGGCGCAAAAATATTCCCCAAGTGACTGTCGGTGGTGCCCTTTAAGTGTACGTATTTCGCAGTGTAAATAAAGTCAGGGCTCTTACAGGCACGGCAACGGTGCGATGCAGTCGCTTCTTGTTCGCGAGATTCGAGTAGCACGACCACGGTCCAAACAACGCCACTTCATGTTCTAAGAATACCGAACACCAGGCTGCGCGTAACTCCCTCGGTAGTCACCAGCATCACTCTCCGCTCTCTGCCATCCATCACATTTGGAGGCCCAATTCAGAGGACTGTATGACTAATCCATTTCAAGGACTATGTGTTCACGTCGGGTCTGACCGCCACTCCCAAACAAACCAAGGTGTGCACGTTCCTACAATGAATGGGTACTCAAGCACAGGACATCCTTGCTTCGCTCATAACGGACGCCTAGGCCCATGGTTCCTTTGAGAGAGGTGCTCATTGGTATCCGGTCAAAGAGGTGTACGAATCTTGCCGGTTGCACCGACGTGCACCGGTGCCCGCGGTAACGGTGGACACCTTCTACACAACGCTCGAAAACATGGTGAAAAAGCGCAAATACCCGTCAGCAACAGACGAGGAACGCCTCGTATGTGAGGGGCTCATCATGAGCTTGCGCGACATTTGCTTGAGGGACTAGCTTTGCCGAAAATCAAGTGTGATGCTCTGGGACAAGTGCACTCAAGATAGACGGAGCGAAGACGAAGAAAACTAAAGGAAAAATGGCAGACGCTATCTCACGATAGCATTCGACGGTACGCATTCAGCATTGAATCAAAATATTTGCAGAACGTGTCCCCACCGCCAAAAACGGGTTATGTATGAGACGTGTGCTGCTGCGGGGCTCTTATATATCGCATTCCTAAGCGCACTCGTCCACATCTAGCGCTGCCGACCAGAAGCGCATGGTTGCACAAATTCATGGCGCACGGGTGCGTGTGAGCCCATAGAAACGGTAGAAGCGCGTCCTACGGCGACCAGACTCCTTTCTCTCGTTCTTTTTGGAAAACGCGCTGTGCCATGTAGTGGATGCCTAAAAGCTTGCGCATGACCTCCGAGAAGAGAAGCGTGGCGTGCCGGTGTCTGCGAACCCTGAGAATTGTTCCCACGCTTCTCACACACTTAGTGGCACATACTCATTGATCAAAATGGTGAGGGCTTCACTGAAGCTTAGAACGACAGAAAGCTCAGCTAGTTGGTAAGGATTCATTACGCAAAAACGAGGTGAGGCGTGCAGACAGGACGCAAGAGTAGAGAAGTGGACGACGCGAACGCCGACTATCAACTGAAGGGAGCACTGAGGCGAAGAAAGCTGCAGAGCTGAAAACACTCATTGCATTCATGGCGCCGCTCGCTTAAACGTTGGTACACATCAAGACACTGTCTCGAGACTTTGACTCCCTGAATATACAGTTGCCTCAAGCTCACTGATGGATCAGTATAAACAAAAATTTCAATCATCAGTATCTGCCGACGCGAGGTTCTGTAGAATGGGCTAGATCCTTCTTCAGGATCAACCAACCAGAAAGCCTAGATACAGCCTGCCTATCAACAGCCTTGACTTTCGCCGAACAACGCTACAGCCAAATCGAAAAGGAGGTGCTGGCCGTCTCATGGGAAATTCGAGGTTCGATACGTTCCTGAGGGACCTCAGCTTTGCGGTTGAAAATGTCCAATAGTCATTTAATATCTTTCTTTGGGATAGCCTTACCTAGACCTCATGCCTCCTTGAGTGCAACGGTTTCGCATCAGGCTTTTTCACTACCAGTTCACGTTCAAGGTTGTTTCGGGAAAGCTGCTTGCCATGGCTGACACTCTGTCATGGGATCAAGAGCGCTCCAACTCTCCTGTCTTTGTGGACAGCGTTGAGCTATTTGTGTCACAAGTTGTGAACGCTATTTCATCAGTTTTAGCGGTGTGCCTTGAATACTTCAGAGCTGGTAAGGAATCAGAAGATGAACGTGCAGCGATAAAGGACTACACCTCCGAAGGTTGGCCTAGACTTGACTGGTTGCCGTTGAATGTGACTCGCTAATGGCAACACCAGGGCAACATCTCCATCTGCGATGGTGTTCCTTGTAATACCAGCTCAACTACGTCTAGACATGGTGAACCTTTGCCTCCTACACGGCAATCACCAAGGCGCTAACCGATGTTTGGCACTAGCCAGAGTCGGTGTGGTGATCAGGTCCTAGGAACCAAATGAAGTCTACAGTGGAAGACGTGTCCAACGTGCCCAAACGATGCTGGGAACTGAAACACCTGCAGCAGCCTGGGAGCGGTGTCCACAGACCAGCTTCGTCCGGATGGTCAGAAGTTTTCGTTAGCGGTGGAATACCGTTATCGGTACACGGAAGTGATCACCCTTCGGTCCACTTCAACCGCGGAAGTAAGAGCGGCACTCAAGAGCATCTTCGCCAGGCATGGCATTCCCTACACGCTGCTTAGTGACAACTGGTCTCAGTTTGCCTGCAAATCCTTTTAAGAATTCGCAAAGACCTAAACGTCTAGAAATACCACAAGCAGTCCTCGCTTTCTCAAATATAATGCTGAAGCAGAGCAATCGCAGCATCTTTACTGACTTCTGTGGCGACCTCTCTGCTTATTTACTGACGTCGTCAGGGATGCGGTATCTCTCCGTTCTATCATCTCTACAGCCATTGAGTTGTCCGTAGAAATATGCATTTGTAACATGTCTCGTCATCGAATTAGGCATGGTAAAATGTATTAATTGCGTAAAAATATTGAAAGTGCATGCATTCGAAGATTGCTCAAAGCGAAGCCGTAGCGACAGTGCCTGCCGTAGCCCGTATAACATCTCAAGGCTTAGGAGAAGCGGACCCTTTGGTTAGTTCATGATTTGTAATATCTTCTCCTACATAACACAGTTTTCACGGAACCCAAGTCTCTGTAACTTATATAGAAACACGCTCCGCGGCCTCAATAGCCGCACGAGACCTATATAACTCGAAAAGGCTGCAGGCTCGTTTTATTTATCTTGCCATGTTTTCATAAAAGTTAACCGCAATTCTAACTGCGAATGGCATCAGATCCGTGTACGTAATGATATAAACAAGGCAACTTTTTAATGACCCAACACCACGTAATATTTATATTTGACTTTGTTTAAAAAAAGAAAAGGTTAGGCCTTTGGTCCATTATTTGGAGGTCGTCTTTTCTATTACTCGCATTTAGTCGTACTTCAAAAGTTCACTGTTCGAACATCCGTAATTTAAAGTGTTTTGTATTGGGGGTGCCTTTTTATTTAGAATAGAGTTTGTTTTAGATGACCTGTGGTAGAAAGCTTAATCGAAAGCCTTGAACTGTGTCACACGAAGCGACGCAAGATACTGGCTCGAGAAATCGAAACGCATGATTGAATAATTAGCAAAAATAATTATTAAATTTTAGTTACTTAATTTACAGCACATGTTGATATTAACGAATTGTAGTCGGTGAATCTGCAAGGCGCGTAAACTTGGAACGAATGTTAAGGATGGCACGGGTTCTTAAATATGCGTCTTAAAATTGGCGACAAATATGCAGTATTGTTCAAATTGCATATTCGACAAACCACCGTTTTGTGCATCGAAGCTCAAAAGTAAGAGAAATGCCCACCTATTTCGTTGGAAGCTTTGGCTTTGAACATCTCTGAAATGGTGTTATCATGCAAATTCGTCCAAAACGAATAAGCCTTGGAAACTCACAAGCTTGAATTCGTAAATTGGAAAATGCACAATGAAGCAGTAAATATGCGAATGAGATGTGTCTGCGACTGCAAGAGAAAGAAACTGCACTTTCACAGCATCTCCATGTGTAAGCCTCAAAAATTGCTTCGCCAATAACTCGCCCGTTGGTACCATTCTGTTCCTTGTGCTTTCCTTAGGCGTCGCTGCAGGGAGTACCCTTCGTGGTCTTAGCCCCGGCAGTCGCCAGGAGGCATCTAGTGAATACGACAGCTCTAGAAGATGGTCACTAAGGAATAGAGGCAGCGTTTCGCCCATAATGTGCTTGTAACGTTGCTAGGTAACGTTGCGTTGTAACGGTGCTAGGTATATTCATGTCGCGCAAGTAAGCAAATACTGTGCACCTCTCGCCCTCCTGCATTTTGCGTGTGTATAGATTGAACTGCAAAACAGGAAAGCTGCCATTGACTACTCATCGATTACTTTTTCCGAGAACATCATTAGGCGCTATAGCAACTTGACTCACCATTCCCAATGACTGCAATTGGCTTGTCCATGAGTAATAGTTAGCACAAGCGTCTGGTATCTTTACAGTCCCAGTTGCCTATGTAGAGTACACATATGGCCAGAATACGGTTTGTGGCTTCACTACTAACCATACTCATACCTCTCCTCACTGGCGCAGGAAATACATACGGGGAAAAGAATTTAACATTTTCTGTGCATTTCAACGAGCAGTTGCTCACCACTTTGCTTACCTCCATCTCAAGTCATGATCACGTGGCACTGGCTACCTGCAGAAGGCATTGGGAAGAACAAGACAACGTTTTGCTTCACCACCTGCCGTGGCCAATCAGTGTATGGAAACTGCCGGGGAGAAGATTTATCAGGGATTTAAACAAAAAAGCAGCAAAAAGTGTCAAGACAAATGTGCTCGTCCGACATTTAAGTTCAAACATGCATACATGTCTTAATGAAACATTTAAGTTTCATGTCGCGTCATACTTGGTCGATTGGTTGCTCATAGATGATAGCGTTGAGTCGAGGGACGCCATGGATCGTTTCGTTTGTAGAACACGCTTGAGAAACTTCACATGTGGGCCCAAACTAGAATATGAAACCGCAAAAGATCTGAAGACACCGTCGCAATCTCTGCAGAATGCATTTTTCTCTCTGTACACGAAAGGCTCCACATTAATGGCAACAAATAAATATAATATACTTCTCAGCCACAACGAGCTGAGAAACAGAGAAATGCGCGTAGGGTACACATATGTCGTAACACCGCATCAAAACTACTTCGAATCAGCATTCACCTTGAAGACACTCAACATGTACAACGTTACGCTCACGTGGATCCACTACAAAAAACTAAGAGCATTAGACGACGACCTCTCAGACGGCAATATTGACATCAGCGGGGACGTAAGGCCTATGAACTCCTGGATTCTTCGCACTTTCTCCTTTCCTGCAGCACACAGCCAAACCGAAGAAAGGTTTTACGTTAAAGGCATTCAACCAGTGCCCGTTTCCTTCTTCGACGTTCTGCTGGAGTCAAAGCTCGGCCTTTGTTTACTTGTTACAGCGTTCTCTTGCACCTCGCTCACACTGGCTTTTTTTCAAAGACAAGCTGTGGGTCGACGTCCTGGAATGCGTAGCAACATTAGTGGCTCATTCATGTTCCTGCTTGCTTCGTTCTACTCCACTTCTGCGCCGCTTCCACGCCCGCGACGTTCGGCCGTGAAGCGAGGTATGTTGTGCGGTGTATGGCTCCTGGCCATTCTCCCGCTTTCGAACTACTTCCGAGGTGAGCTTGTCTCGAGGCTTAGTTCCAGGCGAACGCCGGATGTCGTTGATACTCTCGGTGAACTTGAAGAAGCCCTCGATAATCTGAAGATCAATCCGTGCGTACTACAGGGCACTATGGTACATGTGATTTTGGCAAGAGAGCGCACGCAGAGCGCTGGTATTTACGCGAAGCTGCACGCAGCACTTCAAAGAAAAGGATTCAAATGGGTCAAAGATCCTTTGCGTTGCATGGAATATGCAAACCAAAAGGGGCATGCGTGCATCACAAGGCGGTTCCCGCCGTGCCTCTTAAGGCGTCTGCGTATGCATGGCTTGGTGGAATCAAAGGAGGAATTTCTGACCGTATGGTTAACAATGCCCGCTCGAAAGAACTTCCCGTTTCTGCGGGGATTCCGGGAGCACCTCCGCAGAATTTTCGAAGGTTCTCTGCTTCGATGGCCAGAATTAATGCATTTCCGTCGATGCGAAGTAAGTTCATTTGCTCAGTCAAGTGTTGACGTCTCTCCGAACCAACTCGCTCACCTGGCGCCGTTCTTCTTGCTTTTCTTCTCACTGTTAGGCTTTGCGACTATTGTTTTTCTCATGGAGTTGGTCATTGCAAGGCGTCCCTTGAAGATCCCTAGAAAAAGCTTGGCTTGATTGTTAAGCCTGACATATCTCGCTTCGAAGAAGTCGATCAGCGCAGCACATTGCGTGCTGACAGTCGTATAAAGGTTGTAAAGTTTTTCACCTATCTATAGCAACCGTCACAATTGTTCCTGTATGTGTGTGTGTGTGTTTAAAGCAATAGAGGGGCGTCATATTACTGAGAAAGCATTGTATGTTCTATTACACGAGAATCTGGTGTTGCCGTCGGCGGCGTGACGGAATGAGGGTACCACAAATGGCCGGCAAAGTGAAGAGTAAAAAGACATCAAAAGTGCTCGGATTGACATCGGATTGGGCAGTCAGGTTTCTCTAACCAAAGTCAATTAATGGAATTGAAGAGAAAATTTGCTCCATCGCTGTCTGCGTGGGGATCGAGCCCGGGCCTTCGAAGTGCGAGACGAGAACGTTCCACTGAAGCCACGGTGGCTTCACGGTTATGTTCGACTAAAGTTGTGCGTTGTGCCTGCGTCACTGCACACGTGACACGTGACGTCGCTGCTTCCTGTGCGGGACTTGCTCTTCGCACTTCATCGGTGCTGTGTCTACTGCAATGCATTCCGAAGCGTCTACCTCCGCGGCATCTCTGAAACGTGGTCGCCCGCAGAAGCATGCCGCAGAAGACGAAGCAAGGGAATAGGAAAAGGAACGCCTTGCAAGTTTACAACGTGCACGACGACATACGGATGAATACATAACCAAAAACATTTCCCCAAAGAGACTACAGTGCTTTCGTATTCCCACACGTAAGCAGTCTTAAGTGAGTCTGAGGAAGTTTTTTACCGGTCATTTCTCACTGCCTCCTTTGCCGTGTACTCATATAATATGTTCATTAGATGCAGTGGAATAACAAACAAACTTACTATTCCGGTTCACGTCCCGGTCCAAAATGAGTGCAAGATCGACGACGCACGGAATCACTGAAGTTTTTGCATTGCATTATTAACTCTTCTTGCCGTATATCTTCAGATAACTACCTAACTCCTGCAAAACCACCTAATACTAGAAGTCACGATCACCTAAACACCGCACCTTATTTTGCCCGTACGAACACATTTAAATACAGTTTATTTCCCTCGTGTAATCGAGTACTGGAATTCTTTGCCTGGTGCTACTCGTTTTCTTCCTTTAAACTTATTCTTGGCGGCCATTGAATAGTTTTGGTTTGTGTTGGTTTGTATTGTTCGTATTGCCTGTATTACTATTTTCATTTCTCTGTCTTTCTCACCCACTCCTGCAATAGCCCGATCGGGCTGCAGTATGTACAAACAAACAAACAAACAAACAAACAAACAAACAAACAAACAAACAAACAAACAAACAAACTAACTAACTAACTAACTAACTAACTAACTAACTAACTAACAAACAAACAAACAAATAAACAAATTAGTTTAAGAGATTGCGAACCTCCTGTATGTGATTTACAGCTTGAGTTAGTTTAGATAAGCGCTTCGGCTGCACAGCTGCTTGTGTTTGTGTCACTTAGCATACATAGTTCGTCATTTGTAACCCACTTGCTACTACGTCTTTCTTGTTCTTTGTCACGGTGCGTTAAGCACATACATTGCGTGTCTTTTCCCCGTGACCAGAACCCGCCTACTTTGCCAATAAAGTTGCTGCCACTTACATGTACATGTCGCATTGTTTTGATTGTACTTAATCGGCGAATTCTCATTTTTAATTCTCAATGCATCATCAAGTTAAACATGTGATAGTTGAGCAATAATGCAACAACACTTAGAATTGGAAGTATGATATGGGCACCAACAGAAGTTAGCTGAACTTTTGTAGAAAATAATGTAAGAGCTATAAAAATTTGACTAAGATAAGAAAGAATTTTGTCACCTTTATACTATGGGCTGTTCTAACAGCAGGCCTCCATCTTAAGGTGTCACACTACGTACCGAGCTCCCCACATTTCTCCTGGTGTCAGAGGTGCAGACTGCGACGGATGGCGGGCGTTCGGATACAGGCAGCAGAGGTATGCTAACAGGGCAAACATTTATAGGAGGAGGGAGAAATAAAGAGAGAAGGCAGGGATGTTAGCCAGAAATGCGCCTGCTTGGCTACTATACGCTGGGCGACGAGAAAGAGGGAATAGAAAGACAAGATAGAAAGAGAGGGAGGGTGGGGGAGGAAAGACGCGGTGAGCTCGCACATTCTTTAACCCCTGCCTATTAGTCAGTTTGCGACGTCAAACATTTATAGACGTCACGAGTTAATAGGTTGCGGCTAAAGCTATATCCGACATATCCGTTTAACTTTTTTTGCAGGTCTGTTAGACGTATACGATTGTGTAGAAGGAGGTATGTCCGACGAATCTCGTTTATTTTGGCATGTTTCACGCTACGGACATGTCATACGTGAGCATGTAGAAGCGCTAACTCCACGCTTTGCCCTGGTCAACGTTGTCATTCTGTGTGTGCTGCGGGAAATGGCGCTTCAATGAGCTCTTTCGAAGCAGATCGATATGCTAATCAGTGTTGCCACTGCAACCAACTTGTCGCTTGGTCGATCGGTCGCCAGACCGGTGGTATGGAGCTTAGAGATTGCGAGGCAAGCTTTAATGTTAAGCTAGATATGTGTAAGGCTTGATTATACATTGAACCGTAAAGTGAAATGACAGTACCTTGAGGAACGCCACGTTACTTTAGACGTAAATTTAGAAAACATTTCGCAAAGCGATAAAATTTTGTTTTAATTAAGAGGCCAGTAGACTATTTTATTCTCGACTTGCTGGGTACCTTCCCCAAGTCTACTACCGAACCTCAATCGATTATTTTGTGTGGAGTAGTTCACCCGGTATACTAAGACGGCGGCACTTGCTTCGGCTGCAGCAGCTGACGTTTCATCTTTCCTGCTGTACTCCGGGATTCTCCGTAACGGTGCTCCGCGCTTTGTGATTAATGATCCTGGACGGCAGTTTACTGCGGACCTTGTTGAAGAACTGCTACGTCTTTTTAGATGTTACCACCCGCAAACAAACGGCGTCACTGAGCACACAAATCGTTTCCTGACGAACATGTTTGCCATGTATGCCTCATAAATCACAAAAATTGGGATTATATTGTACCAGTTTTTACCTACGCTTACAATACAGCCAAGCATGAAGTCACAGGTTATGCGCCTTTCTTTCTTCTGTATGCGCGCAACCCCCAAAGCTTTATGGACACTACCCTTCCCTGGTCTCCACATGATGACTCTATCATAGGCCAGACTTTATCTCGTGCCGAAGAATCCCGTCGACTGGGCCGCCTCCGGACTCTCTCCTAACAAGATCGTGGGCAGGCTCCGTTACGACGCTCGACATATACTCGTCACAATTGCTCCTGAGGACTTTGTTTGGCTTTGGACACCGGTACTCAAAAGGCGGCTGTACACAAAATTTCTATCACGATACAGCGGCACGTACGTCATACTGACGCGCTAGAGTGACGTGACATACGTAATCGCAAGAGTGACTTCGCACAACCGGCGGGCACGTAAAACGCAAGTCGTGCACGTCGCCCGACTCAAACTGTACCACCATCTGGCTACATACTTCGCTCGCTGAGCTTCGTCTGCGCCCGGAGAAGCTGTCACGCTGCACGACACAGCCGAAGGAAGAGAAAGTAAAGGTGCGCGCGAGGAGCTGGCCGCTGCCTGTTGGCCTTGAATGACCGTCCTGTCCCTTGCTCTACGCTAAACATCTATCATCTTGTATATACGCCCACCCCATCCGTAACAATCAATTTTGGAACCAATGCCCCTTTAAGTGATTCAGTAAAATGTCATGTTCAAATTTATAAAAGGCTGTTATTATATCCAATGTTACTACAGTCACGATTTGCCTCTGACATCGGGCTAATTTCATACTTATTTCAAGATGCACGTGAGCGTGCAAAACGGTACGATCAAATCTATATCCAATTTGGAAAGAGCTGAATGCCTCTTTGTCCACTGCAAACTTCTCCAGAGGATCATACAAAATCCTCGAAATTCGTTAATGGAATTAAAAGTTAACATAATAGACATTTGTCGGCCAATTTCACGGTGCTCCGTAGTGCGCTTTGGTGAAACATTGTACCTCGAGCCAACAGGCCTGGCCCGGCGCTCACGGCCCGTTATCGGCGTTGGCGCCGTGCGAATAGGAAACGAAGACAACAACGCTCACATTCTTTCTTTATGCTCCTCATGGCATACGTACCTGAGGCAACAACAACAACATCGGTATCCGTGCCCACCAGCATCTACATTTGTATCTGCGTGGAAGAAAGGCGAAGGAAATAACGCAGTCAGTGACGATATCACTGAGCAACCGCCCTTTTGCCGAGACGTCAACTCCCGTCCTGTGTCCGCGTCTTAGGTGCACTTTAATCTAACTCAAACTCAGGACTTCGACGCAATACCATCTGATGAGGTAGTATAATTCCTGGTAAAGGAGCAGGTCACCTACCACAGTCAAAACAAAACGGCGTTTTAAACTCCGCGCGTACGTCTAGTTTTAATGTGATCAAGTGATATGTATGGATCTGAAAAAGTAATTCAGTTTTGACTGTCGCATATGCCCTGCTTCTTTCCTAATAATGGTGATTGTCATGATGATGATAAATGCAGGAGAACCTGGAAACCAAACAGTGCTTTGTAATAGAGGTTTGGAGGGGTTCGCGTTTCAATTTCGGCTGATGGCACGTCATCTAGTTTGTAAGTGCCCTGGACGGTCTTTGCGACTGCACTAACTGATGTTACGAACATCCTTGTGATATTGTGAATCTCAATAACCAGGCTTATGATTTCATTATTTGATTTCGCAATGACCGTGCAATCCACAAGCTTATCACGTATCACAAGTCTACAAGACAAATGCATTTGCATGGCATCTATAATTTTATCAGTTCAGGGAATAGCGGATTTGAATGACATGACGCCTGTGTACTGTCGTTCTTTCGGTGTGGTTCTGCCCTTGTTGTCATGCGCAATGGTGTTTGTGAGAAAGTGTAACTAAAGCAACGTTCTTCTCCGCAATAAATTGTTGTTAATTTACGCTCCTTGTGTGTCACTCAGTTCCTTCTTTTGCCTCTGTTCTACGCGCAACGCTACACGTAAATAATGTAAAACCAACAAGCCCGGACCGAACCCTTATTGTAGCTTTCGTGTCGTTATCATTAGGATCAGTTTATTGTTTTGACGCTGCTATAGGCCTAGATTGGGCCACATGACTGTATGGCGTTTATTGACGCTGATTGCTGGGGCGTAATCCTTTGGATGGAATTCGACGAGTTTTACGCGTCCGTCTCCTCAGAGATCGGGTGGCGACAACACAACACGCACCATCTCTACGGGCCCTTCTAGGCCAGGTCAAAACAAGCAACCGATCCGAATAATAACTCCAAAACAGCGCTTATAGTTTGTCCTCAGCATGAGATGAGACAAAGCGATAGCCAATTTTACCACTTGTGTCCTGCTATTACGAAGCAGAACAAGTATATATAAAGTACTGATGAGAATGGAAACGGGTAGCCTCAGCTGCAATGTTGCGCAAACACGGTATTCGGTGCAGCGTTTGCGCATTCGTGGTAGCCGGTATGCGGTAATGCTGGACGTATATGTTAACGCTTTGCTGAAACTAACTGTACTTAAAAAAGACACCAATACATTACTGTCTATACGCCATACATCGCTGATGTTGTTAATTAAAGAACACTTGTGACATGTGACGTAATCCTGGCGCGCCTTTGTCTTTACGTAAGGCTCACTGCATTCATCTTGAACCTAATTATATTTCATTAATACGTCAGGGAGTTTAAGTCAACGGCGCACAAAGCTCGGCCGGTTTCTCCAAAAAGAAAGCCCGTATGGATTTACAATTATGAAAGCCCAGCCCGTATGGCAGTTGGCTGTCATAATTGGAAATCCATACAATCCTGGAGCTGTGCTATTTCAAAACTTTCTCACCGCTTTTTCCTATGAAGCTTTGTGGTTGATAATGCCCAAATTTTCTGTAGCTGATTTTAGCTCGTTTGATTAGGGATTTATCAGCACTTGGTCTGTCACTATTTCAGGTCTCAGCCCGCGTATACTCGAAGTGACAATGCATTGATTGGTATCTTTTATATTGTATATTCATTACGTGTTCCCTTGTAACGTTCACAGGTTTCAACTCGTGTTTCGTTGTTATTGTTCTTTTCAACGCGACAGCGTTAAGGAACTCGTGTCGCAGAAAAGCCGGTGTCGGCTGCGGCGTTGGCCATGAGCGAAAAATCTCGGAAGGCAATTCATAAATAAAAACTTGCAAGATGGGCTGGGTGAGAGTCGAACCAGGGCCTCCGTAGTGTGAGACGGAGGCGCTACCACTCAGCCACGAGTTCGATGGTTCACAGCGGAACAAAAGCGCCTCTAGTGAATGCGGTGTTGTCTTAGAAACGTGCTGTAGAAAGTTATACTGCGGTGTATATCGGTAATTATGAGCATGTATATTACAGAAGTCGCAGTTGAACGAGTAGCGAAGTACGTTTCCGCTAAATTTCTTCTGCGCTTGGCGCACACGTAGAGTCATCTTGCGGCAAACACAGAAGACCCCCTCCTCGCAATCTACGGCGCCGCCCCGACAGGTGGCGCGCCACTCACCCGCTTCTCCCCTTCGTCTCGTCAAGAGCATGCTGGGCGAATGAGTGGGCGGTGCGAACGGGGTGCGATAACGCTATCGCGTTCCACTCTTGAAGGCGAAGCTTAAGCGTCCTCCAATTTTTTTGTCTGTTCCCCCTGAATTGCAAGTACTTGGTGTAAATCTAGTCACAAACTTCCTTTTCGACGTCATCCTTTATGAAACTTTTTCTCCTACATCCATCTGGAATTCGTATTACTTCACGTCTTTATCGCCAATACCTCACATTACGGAGTTCTCGACTTTGTGTACGTTTGATGCCTCTAGGATTTCAGGTTACTTTGTGCTCTTCTTTTCTCTTTTAATCTTCACTTTCAGTCTTTCAATTGCGCTACCATACTTTCAGATTGTCATACTATCGCCAAATTTCTGTTCCTTTTTTGTTGTTTTTTATTCATACAGGATTACATTTGCTGCTTGGTAGTTTCCTAAAATTTCGACATGTGACTGCCTTAGAGCCAAAACGCACCAATATATGCTGAAGCTCCCTTTATAGAAATTTCAGTCGGGGGTTGTTCCGTTTCATTCCATCAATAATTTCTCTAACAATATTTCCTAATTTCCTTCCTTTAATTCACTCTCTTCTTCATTCTTTTACTGTTGCATGCTTGATTATTAAATTCTACATTCTGGTGTTTCGTTTTCTCTCGAAGCTTTTCCAGCCTCGTGATTTGGTCCGTTGCTATCCCTCCTGATATTTTTTGTGCTTTCTTAAGTGACATTTTTATCTGAAATGCAGAAAATTCAGAAGATAGGACGTTTTTAGAGCCAGCTATCTTCAAATCCCCAGCACAATACCAAGGCAAGGACAGTGAAGAAAAAGAACAGCAAGATATTGACGAATTACGCGCATGACATGTGAATCAGTGATAAGCGGATCTTCCCTTTATATTTATTAATATGCTCTCGCCTCACTCAATTTCTACGTGTAGCCTAGCATTCTTCTTTCAATGCGCTTTGTGGTCCAATTTTGTTGATTTCACTTCTTTCTCCCGACGCGGCTGTTTCTGGTGCCGATTTCTCCATTTTTCTGTGGCCGACTTCAAATTTCCGTTGTTGACTTCTTTATTTAATGCTGTTTTGTAACTTGTGTTCTGCTTGTCAATTCGGGTGCATTCTTAGTGGCACACATTTATTCTGCGGGATTGACTGAGAATGCTCGCATGCCGTGTGTCACCTGCCCAGTTGCACGTAACCAGTGGTCGAAGTTGCACGCTAGCCGTTGTTGCTGCTGCTGTTCGCATTGCGCCTCAACTTTCACTCTGATCGTACGTTCACAAAAAAAAAAAATCGCTACGCTAGCATATACGAGGGCTATTCAGAAAGCAATGCCTTCAAGCCCACTACCTTGCTGATAGTACTGCAATGATTTTGAACTCTTGATCATTATTGCACTGATCTTTCAGCTATAAAATGTCATTTACTTAACCTTCTTATCTCTTCGCGTTCCAAAGTAATTGAGCAATCCATGGCATCCAGTGCTGACGTGCGGTTGAAAGAGCGGGCTGTCATTGACTTTCTGACTGCGGAAGGTTGTGCGCCCATTAGCATTCATCACCGTCTGACTGGAGTTTATGGGGATGCTAGTGTTGACGTCAACACCGAGCGGAGGTGGGCAAGAAATTTGAAGGACCAAAATCCAGCCGCATAAATTCTCCAGGATCAGCACTGAAGTGGACGGCCCGCAACGGCCTCTGATGAGGTTCAGGTGGACGAGCTGATTCGGGGCAATCCCAGGATAAGGTAACACGATATTATAACAATACTCGCCATTTCCATGGGTTCAGTGAACCACATTATTAAAGGCCTCCTGCGTTACAAGAACATTTGCGCTGGTTGGGTACCTCGACAACTGATTACTGACATGAAAGAGTCGAGGAAGCACACCCAACAAACGCAAGTCTTGGATTCCCCCTGAATACAGGAATCTAAGGAATCTTAAATAGGAATCCTAAATAACGATTTTTTTTACTATTCGTCACGTAGTGATGCCATCAAGACCTGGCGCTGAATAGGGCAGCTAGCTTACTACATGCGCCAGTTGCGAAACCGTGACCTCTTTCAAAGCTTAACTATTAGTGGGAGGTAAGGAAATAGAGGGCGAAGTAGAGTTAAAGTGCCTTTCTAGAGCTTTTGCGACATATTCTAGTCCGTAGCCAATTTGCAGTATGTAGGAACCATAGAGACATTTATTAATGCGAAAGCATTGTATGGCTCATGAGGCGAAAAATGCGGCGTAGTTGTCGGAATTGGCGTGACCACCGATGGCAATTAAACCCTCGACCTTTGGTGGGAGTCCAACTCACACACTTTGGTGTTAATTAGGGCGAAGTAAATAAGGCACAATGGATTAAGGTAGACTTAATTCTGCCTTGTGCTGTCGCAAGACGAATAACTCTTCCCTTCAGGGGGCTGGCGAAAAAGGAACCGGACAAACTAGACAAACTGGAGAATCCAGGAGCCATCTCTTGATCCACCAAGCCCGCGCCGTGGTTTTCAGGCGTCGTAGTAATCCCAAGAGTGGCAGGGGGATACCGCCTATGTGTCGACCAGAGTAAGTTTAAACAGACGGCCCTGCCCGAGAAGTGCCTCATACCTGCCGCTGACCAGCTGCGCAGACTGCTGGGGTCTTGTACAGTCTTTGACAAGGTGGATGCCAGATGCCAGGTCAGGGTTTCATCATGTACACCTCTCCGAAAGCTCGCAAAAACAACCGCATTATTTACCCCCTTTAGTCACTTTCTTAATACCCCTTTGTTCTTCAGAATCACCTCTGCTCCAGAGGCGTTTCAGAGACACATGTAAAGAATTCTACAAGGTATCGAAGTCTGTGTGAACATGGTGAATGGCATTCTCATACACGGCATGAATTTCTTCAAGCATGACAGCCATATTCTAGCCGTCAACCACAGGGTGCGGGAGCCTAGAGTTACCTTGAACGTTTCGAAGTGTTACTTAGGTGCTTTGGCGGACAAGTTCCAGTTTGTTGCCGTCAGCTCTTGTGGCATCGCGACCGACATCGACAAGATAACTGCTGTCACAATAGTTCAGGATCCAGCACAATTTACTGGAATAAAGCGCGTGCTGGAGATGCTCAAACATTTTGGACGCTTTTCGGCAATTTTATCCAGCCCACAGCGCCTCTCAGACTGCTACGCAACAAAAAAAGTGTATAAATATGGCATACTCCTCGAGCAACAGACTTTGACTCCCCGCAGTACTCGTTGCCTGAGGCTCATGCATGGCTTGGTATAACTAAGAATTTCCACCTATCTGCCGATGCCAGCTCCTATGGACTGGGCTCATCTCTTCTGCGTGATCAACCTGCCAAGGAAAGACGAGCAGTTGCCTTTCCATCGCAAGCTTTTGCTTTCGCTGAACACCGGTATAGCCAAATCGAAAAGGAGCGCAGACCTGGGTTCGACGAGTTTGTGAGGGGGCTCAGCTTTCTCGTTGAAACTGACCAACAACCACCTTGCTGGGAATGGCTGACCTAGACCTCATGCCTCGTAGAGCGCAACGGTTTCACACCAGGCTCTTTCATTACCAGTTCACGGTCAAGTGTTCCACGCAATCGCCTTGGCATGAATAACACTATATCGAGAGATCCGGAACGCTCAGCTTCTCCAATCTCTGCGGACAGCGTTGAGGTATTTCTGTCGCAAGTTGTGAAGCCTCTTTAGTCAAGCTTGGCGGAGCACCTTGAAGATTTCATAGCATAATCAGGAATGAGATGGGAAATCTCCAGCCATAAAGAAATACTGCTCCGAAGGTTCATCTAGGCGTGACTGGTTTCTACTGAACACGAGCGGCCAATGGGAACACCGAGGCAACTTTTCCATCTGCGATGGTCTTCTACTGATAAAAGAATACTTTGTAGTACCAGCTATACTGCTTCAAGACATTGTGAACCTGTTTCAGAACGCTCACCAAGGCTTTAACCGGTATTTCGCACAAGCCAGAGAACCTGTGTGGTGGTCAGATTTCAGCAGCCAAGCGAAAACCACAGCGGCAAACGTGTCCAACGGGTCCAGACGATGATGCCAACAAAAACTCCTGCAGTAGCCTGGGAGCAAGTGACCACAGACCTTTTTGATCTGAATGACCACTAGTTTCTGTTAGGGGTGGACTACAATTCTGGGTACCCGGAACTAATCACCCTACCGTCCACGTCTGCCGAGTTAGTAATAGCGGCACTCAAGAGCATCTTCGCAATGCATAGCATTCCCGACACTTTGCTTAGTGACAAAGGCCTCCGTCTGTCTGCAAAGCTTATCAAGACTTTGCAGAGAACTGGGGGCTTAGGAATACTACAAGCTGTTCTCGGTTTCTCAATGATTATTGTTTAATTTCCCAATGATAATCAGAAGAGCACACGAAGAGCCCTGGTATTTACGCAAAGCCCCACGCAGCACTTCAAAGAAAAGAATTCAACTGCGTCAAAGATCCTTTGCGTTGCGCGGAATGTGCAAACCAAAAGGAGCGTGCATGCATCACAAGGCGGTTCCCGCCGTGCTTCTTAAGGCATCTGCGTATGCATGGCTTTGTGGAATCAAAGGAGGAAATTCTGACCGTATGGTTAACAATTGCCGCTCGAAAGAGCTTCCCGTTTCTGCGGGGATTCCGGGAGCACTTCCGCAGAATTTTCGAAGGTTCTCTGCTTCGATGGCCAGAATAATGCACCTTCGTCAATGCGAAGTAAGTTCATTTGCTCAGTCAAGTATTGACGTCTCTCCGAACCAACTCGCTCACCTGGCGCCGTTCTTCTTGCTTTTCTTCTCACTGTTAGGCTTTGCGACTATTGTTTTTCTCATGGAGTTGGTCATTGCAAGGCGTCCCTTGAAGATCCCTAGAAAAAGCTTGGCTTGAGTGTTAAGCCTGACATATCTCGCTTCGAAGGAGTGGATCAGCGTAGCATATCGCGTGCTGACAGACGTATAAAGGTTGTAAAGTTTTTCATCTATCTATAGCAACCGCCACAATTGTTCCCGTATGTGTGTGTGTTTTTAAAACAATAGAGGGGCGTCATATTACTGAGAAAGCATTGTATGTTCTATTACGCGAGAATCTGGTGTTGCCGTCTGCGGCGTGACGGAATGAGGGTACCACAAATGGCCGGAAAAGTAGTAAAAACACATCAAAAGTGCTCTGATTGACATCGGATTGTGCAGGCAGGTTTCTCTAAACAAAGTCAATTAATGGAATTGAAGAGAAAATTTGCTCCATCGCTGTCTGCGTGGGGATCGAGCCCGGGCCTTCGAAGTGCGACACGAGAACGTTCCACTGAAACCACGGTGGCTCCACGGTTATGTTCGACTAAAGTTGTGCGCTGTGCCTGCGTCACTGCACGTGACGTCGATGCTTCCTGTGCGGGACTTGCTCTTCGCACTTCATCGGTGCTGTGTCCACTGCGATGCATTCCGAAGCGTCTACCTCAGCGGCATCTTTGAAACGTGGTCGCCCGCAGAAGCATGCCGCAGAAGACGAAGCAAGGGAACAGTAAAAGGAATGCCGTCCAAGTTTACAACGTGCACGGCCACATACGGATTAATGCCTAAGCAAAAACATTAATGCCGAGAGACCACAATGATTTCGCATTCCCACACTTAAGCAGTCTCAAGTGTCTCTGCCGAAGTTTTTTACCGGTCATTTCTCACTGCCTACTTTGCCGTGCACTCGAATAGTATCTACATTAGTTGCAGTGGAATGACAAGAAAGCTTACTATTCCAGTTCACGTCGCGGTCTAAACTCAGTGGTTTAAGATGGTGCAAACCTGCTGTATGCGGTTCACAGCTTGAGTCAATTCAGATGAGCGCTTCGACTACACAACGGCTTGTCTGTCTTAGTGTCCATTTGCATACATATTTGTGAGATTTGTAAACCACTTGCTACTACGTATTTCGTGTTCTTTGTCATGATACCTTGTGCACTTACGTTGCGTGTCTTCTCCATGTAACCAGAACTTGCCTTCATAGCCATTAATGTTGCTGCCAAGTACAGGTACATGTGTAATTGTTTTATTTTACTAACCCGACGAAGAAATACGAATTCCATTTTTCATTCACAATGTATTATCAAGCTAAATATGTGATTCATCATCATCATCATCATCATCATCATCATCATCATCATCCTGTTTTATTTTTTTTAGGACGAAGGCCTCTCCCTCGATCTCCAATTGTCCCTGTCCTGCGCCAACCGATTCCAACTAGCGCCGCAAATTTAGAAATTTCATCGCTCCACATAGTTTTCTGTCATCCTCGATTGCGTTTCCCTTCTCTTAATACCCATTCTGTAACCCTAATGGTCCACCGGTAATATAACCAGGATATTACATGACCTGCCCAGCTCCATTTTTTTGTTTTGATGTTAATTTGAATATTGCCTATACGCGTTTGCTCTCATCCAAACCGCTTTTTTTCTGTCTCTTAACGTTATGCCTAGCACTATTCGTTCCATCGCTCTTTGCGCGGTCCTTAAGTTGCGCTCAAGCTTCTTTGTCAGCCTCTAAGTCTCTGTCCCATATGTCAGCACTGGTAAAATGCACTGATTATACACCTTCCTTTTTAATAAAATTTATAAGATTCCAGTCAGGAGCTGACTATGTCTGCCGTATGCGACCTAACCCATTTTTATTCTTCTGTGAATATCCTTCTCATGATCAGGTTTCCCTGTGATTAAGTGACCTAGGTAAATGTCTTCGAAGACTCTAGAGGCCCACTGGCGATCCTGCACTCTTCCTTTACCCAGCTATTTATCATTATCTTTGTCTTCTGCATATTAATCTTCAACCCCACTCTCACACTCTCTCTGGTAAAGTCCTCAATCATTTGTTGTAACTCGTCTGCATTGTTGCCGAATAAAACAATGTGATCGGTAAATCGAAGATTGCTGAAATATTCGCCGTCGATTCGCCGTCGAGCCTACCCTGTTTAATACCTTGAGTACTTCGAAGCACGCAGTGAATGCATTCGAGAGATTGTGTCTTCCTGTCTTACCTTTGTCTTTTTAGGTATCTTCCTGCTTTTCTTGTGTAGAATTAAGGTCGCTGTAGAACCTCTGTAGATATTTTACAAGGTATTTACGTAAGAGTTCTGTACTCCTTGTTTACGTAATGCCGCTATGACTGCTGGCATCTCTACTGAATCAAATACCTTTTCGTATTCTATGAAAGCCATATAGAGAGGCTTATTATCCTCTGCGGATTTCTCCCTAACCGATTAATGGCATGGATGTGATCCATTGCAGAGAAATCCTTCCTGAAGCAAGCCTGTTCCCTTGGTTGACTAAACTCCAGTGTTGCCCTTATTCTATTAGAGATTATTTTGGTAAATATTTTATATAATACTGGGAGTAACATAAGGAGCCTATAATTTTTCGATTTCTTAACTTCTCACTTTTTGTGAATTAGTATATTGTTCGCATTCTTCCAGTTTTCTGGGACCCTTGCAATCGATAGACAGTTCGTATGAAGAGCCGCCAGTTTTCCAAGCATTATATCTCCTCCATCTTTGATTAAATCGACTGTTATTCCATCTTATCCTGCCGCTATTCCTCGTTTCATGTCTTGCAACGCCCTTCTGACCTCATCGCTACACTCTAAATATAAAGAGAGTGCGGGGCACTATATTTGAGGGAGTATCTGCTTGTCCCATATTCCACTCTCTTTTCGAGAGTAGATCGACCCTCTTTGAGAGAGAGTAGGTCAACTCCTCCAGACAGAATTTTGTTACTCCGCCGCAAGGGAGTGCTAGTAACCTTCCGCAGAGTCCTACTTCTCTCCCCACAGGGAGTGCTAGTACTCTTCCGCAGAGTGCTAATACTCACCCCACAGGGGTAATAGTACTCCCCCAGACCGAGTGCTTCTACTCCTCCAAACTGAGTAATTCTACTCCTTCAAGCCGCGTGTTTCTGCTCCCCGAAACAGAGTACTTGTACTCCTTCAGAACAGAGTGCTAGTACCCTTCCCAATAGTGTGAACGCACGATGTAGATCCATGGTCATGTTAGAAGGTATTCGCAATACTTACATGTATGGAGTATTTGATTCCTTCATAAGCAGCTTCTGCACTTATCCTTGGTGAATGGGATGTAATCTGTAGTCGCAGAGTTACTCAAATGAAACATTTTCATTCTTAAAAGGTCAAAATCTTTATTGATCAGTCACAAGACAAACGGAATAATAATTTCAGAAACATGCTGACAAACACATAAAATCACATTACAATGATGTCCATGAACATTACAAGACATCTTGTAATAAAACATAAGTATACGTATTCTCTAAAGTTTCATCAGTATTAGTGTAGAAATATCCTTTCATTTTAGTTGGCTCCTTCTTTTCAAAAATAAAGTATACAATGGAAAGTTAAACATAGAACGAACGTATGCAAATTCACAAAGTATTGACGCTATGAACAAAGAGAAATATGCGCCACATTACTGGCCATCAAACGCATTTCTGGCACAAAATGCGTGCACTTATATGGCAGAGGTTACTAGATGAATGAGGCTGGTAATGTGGATAAATTGTGCAAGAAACTTTTTTTGTGTGCCATATTCTAAGACAGCAGCTCATTTTATAACGTCCTGTACAGCGTATGGATGTTCCTGACTGAGAGTACAGTGTAGTTAGAAGTGTGTTGTACATTTTCATGTGAGGCCGCAGGTCTAGCTAGCTTTGCTTATATTTCACATAAAGCTATTCATGTATGGGCTGCACCCCGTTGTTTCTAATTGTGTCTTGTCATGGTTCTGCAGCAATATCCTGCCCAGCCTCAAACCGGTATAGAGGCGTATTATATTTCTTATTCGGTTGGCCTCCTCACGAAAGTAGTTTCCAGGTGCTGTTGGCATTCATCCGTTGCACTTTCTCACGAATAAATTAAATTAAATTTACAATATTATCTATTGTGTAGCAGATGAGTATCAAACTGCAAGGAGCATTGGCATTAAAATCTTGCGCATCAAATTTCTTGTCATATATGGTAACTTTCTATTCCCATTACGGTAAGAATGCTATACTTCTGAGGAGCAGCTTGCATGATTACATGATCAAATATTGTGACTCGTTGAATATGCAATCTAACTAAAGTATAGCATGGCTTTAGATGTGAATCAAAAATCAGATGTGACGAATATGATGCATCAAAGACAACATAAGCATAAGTACAGGCAGGGAAGTGCACGAAAAAGAACAAAGAAGCAAAACATAAATTGAGAATGGCACCATCCTGTTTCACATATCCCTTACATGCATGTGGATTTGGCATGCGACTATGCATATAATTGCCCAATGAACCAACTACCTGAAACCAAAGCTTTTTTCCTACTGAAGTGGGCAAGATGTGCTTAACTGAGAAAAATTATCGCACTTCACAGAATCTTTGTCTCAAAACAAGTACATATGTGCCTAGGAAGATTATTACATCGCCTCACTGCGCACTCTATCTTAAGTCCGGAAGAATTGTCTACAGAAGCCATGAAACTAAGGGGCTTTTGCTTAACACTACGTGTTCACATCCGCCAATTGATGAACAAGTGTTCTAATCAGATGCTCTCAGTTCTTTGAATTGAACGCATCTCTACCTCCACTAGCATACTTGGTTGTAAGGTAGATTAGACAAGCCACAATTTTACATTTTTCAAATAATTCTCAATTCGAAGTGACTCTCTGACTTCTTAGACGTAAGGTGTGCACCACGGTGTGCACAGAGGCCTTAATTGCTCCTTGTTTTCGTTCGTTTCGGGAAGCACGAGCGATTCTAATGAACTAGTTTCGTGCGCATGCACGTAAACGATAATGACTTCTTAAATATGGGATTCTCTTCCCCCAATGCTTCCCCTTTCTGGAACCTAAAAGGAAGCCATTATTCTAAATCTAGGTGTAAAAATAGATAAAAAGGAAGACATGAAAATCTGCCTGCTTCATGTCAGCATTTAAAATACAGAATCACAGTGGTTTGTATTTGCACCTTTGCATTCACATGCTATTAAATGTAAGCTATTGATGCTGTTAAATGTAGGCGAGCACCTAACCAAGCATGAGCTGTTGCTTTCTATAGCGAACACAGGCACCGTGCTCACTGCAAGTATGTATCATGTCACTAAGCAAATATGCAATTTCATTGTACCGCTATTCTTTTATCACATGGATGGATCTGTTGAGAAGCAAGACAAAATGCAGTCACTTCTCACAAAACTAATCAGCTTTTTTTAAAACACATTTCTAAGTTTTCTATGACACTTGCTCCTATGTGTTTGTCTCCAGAGAGCATACTTGATTTTGACTTTCCCATCAGAGACATTACATAAATATACGATGTTAAGATGACTGCCTAGAGCAGGTGAGAATCTTCACCTTGGTGTGACGTACTGTATTTTGATTTTGTTGATATTTAGTCAAATGGTACATCCAATATACCCACATTCTAGTTTTCTTGTCCAAATTGCATGGTAATATATTTTGATTCTTTGGCTTGCGCTCCTCTGCACTACGTGGAGTCGTGCTGGACTGGGTCTTTGACATCTTTGTGTCCTTGCATATCGCGTGCGAAAATCAGCACGAGGACATGGTGTAGAACAACATCAAGACAGTCAAGGTCATGGCACCAAAAGAAAGTGTTAGCTCTTAATCTTCCTATTGAAATGCATGCGAAACATCTAAATGACTGCAACAGTCAACTGCTAAACTAACTTCCAATTTTAGATTTAAACAAAAAAAAAACCAACAGTTCATCCTCTTTCAGCACCAATGTTAAAATACTCCTGCTAAAAATATAATATTGGTCATTGTCAGATGTCGTAAGTCTGTCATTAGTCTGGTGTGTCACGAACACCACTCGTGACACATCCTAAGCACGTGCCCAGTGTTTCGCCCGCACCATCTCTGGTTGTGCCACTGCTCAAGCCATAATTTGAGTATCATATCTTCAAACATGATGCTAAGTAGGGATGAAAACTTGGTCCTCCGGTTCAATGAATATGACTGGATGTGCCTGTAAGAAAGGACAACAAGGTTTGTTATGGCAAGCTTACCCACATTTCAATAACAGGAAAGCTCACTACGGCCTGAATCTCAGCTTACTGAAAGGCACGAACTTATTTTGATTCTTGAGATGCGCAATGGAGTTCTTTTTTGACAGACTCGACTAATGCTGCAGTTTGAAATCTGGTATTTTACATTCTTGAAGGCAGGTAAAGGTTGCAGTCAGATCGCAGTTATTAGTTTATTAGACCAACTCCTTGTTTTGTGTACGACAGATTACCGGTAACACGGAATTAAAGCAATGTTTTATTTTGGTACTTTATTTCTCCACTAAAAATATGAAAACGATAAACACTTTTTTAATAGCCATGCAGTAGCAAGATGCACGCATTACGCTTGTAAACCCCAGAGGAAGGGTGATTCAGCTGTTCGTATGACATAACTCCGAAACGCCAACTCATATGAGCACAGGCATGTCCAAAACAATAAGCGCATGCAAAGCGCCCCTGCAATTGTAATTCCACACAGCAGCCGTTATATTCGAAGGCCGATGCATAACTAGCTGCTTGACAATTCACCGAGTTCGCAGACATAAGCACCCTTTCAGTTTGCACCGTGCTCGAAAACCGCAACAGGAGACATAAAATCAGACATATAATCACACCATTTCAATACATGAGCAAAAACAGGTTCAGCTAAACACTATGAGAGCGATTTAGTGCGCGACGGCGACGAAACACGGCTTCGAGCGACAAAACGGGCCGTCGCTTGAACAGATCGCTCGGTTCTAGAAATCTAGAATTCGTCGCTGTTCTCCCGGAAGTGGTATGAGCGACCAGCCAATAGCGCGAAGCCGGAAATGGATGTACAACACTCAGATACTACCGATTGTCGTGCGGAACGAGCAAACGATTGAATTTTTATATGTGCAAGGATAAGAACCTACTGCAAGACCTTCGGAAATATTTTATGCTACTTTTTACAGTAAAATACATGAATTTAAGTTAATAAAGCACACGACACGCTATTTCCGACGCGTATTTTCAACCCTCATACCGGCAACACTGTGGACACGTCGCACAACATCGTCGCTAGCACGGAGTAGAAGTTCCAGTGTTCCCAGGTTTGGCTATATATAGCCAAATTGGGCTACAGAAAAAAAATTTTTGCCGTCGACTTGGGAGAGTTGGCTATGTGCCTATATTTGGGCTACTTAAAATCTGCGACTTGGTTTTGTTTGGGCTTTACATGACGCCCTAATCCACGTTTCAGAAGTGGCTCTCGTAGAGTATAAACAAATATCGAAGGCCATGTTTTATATCGCTGAGCCGGCAATGCGGTTGCGCGTGTGTGCGTGCGTAAAACGCCCACATCCCCATCAGTAAGTACGCAGTTGTCTGAGCCGATGGATTTGATCTTTGATGCAGCTAAATTGGTACCGCGCTTCACCGTGCGAACATCTGTGCCAGCAACATCGTTTCATCTTTGTCTTATCGGTTTCAGTCATCAGACGCCCGATCACCAGGCATCGGAATGATCCTGGAAGTAGAGGGTGTTTCACAGTACACTGTACTAACATGGCTATGCTGAAAAAGGGGGAGCAATAAAATAGGGTCGGGCGACCGCGCATGAAAAAAGGGTAGCACGGGTAGATGACACGCTCCAGTGTGTTTATGGCCATCGTTTCTGGGTGGAGTATCACGCCGCGTGCAGCTTTCGACTTGCTCCACGTTTGTCGCGGTAAGCTTTACTGCCATTTTACTTTAGCTGCATGATGAATCTTAACGTGACAGCGTTAAGGGCACCGTGCGGCAAGAAATCCGGCGCTGGCGCCCGTTGTTGACGCCGCTGTCCGTATGAGAAAAATGATCCCGAACCACGCAGGGCCTCCGAATGGCGCATAGGCGTTACTGAACTAAGTGAATTTCTCAAAGTAAAATGCGTCAGAAAATTTTGTAAGTATACGACTCGCACACAACGTACAGGCATGATAGCGTCTGATTGTAATTTGAATGCACGAGAAAACGTATTTCTATTGCGCGGAAACCCAACACAAACCCCCTTTCCTGGCTGTCGTTTGAGGTCTGTTAAGCTTATGACGAATTCGGCAAATCGCACCGACGCGCACCGGGCGGCCCTGGGGCGATGATCACTGGATGAATCGGCGCATTGGGGTGCGGCGGTGTGTAGCGGTGCGATTTGCTGAATTCGCCATTAATGGGAATGGTGCGCTCGGTTCTCTGCAACACCATCCCGGTGGCGCTCGCATGCGCGGCAGCGGCAGTGCCTGCGGTGCGACGGAAAGACAAAAAAAAAAGAAAAATACAGAAAGCCCATCTTTGTGCATAGGGAGAGGCGCCGGCGTTTGGTGGTAAGCATTACGTTTAAGCTGCAGTTACAACGAAGCATGAGAAACAGTAAGGGATCTTTGAATGCTATAGCATTCCACTTGTAAAGGCAAAGCGCCCTCCGAGTTCTTAGAGCGAAAGCTCTAGATGACTAACCTTCCATAGTTTTTTCGGCGTCCGGCAACAGAAACGCATTTAGCGACTTCTGACAGACCAATGCGAGTGCACTGCAGCGGCGTAGATGTCAAAATGCGGAACAGATCATAACGCTCGCCGTGAACAACAGCGTGACATCAAGGTTATCGCATTATATAAGCCGGAGAGGTATCGGTGCTAAAACAGCTCCGTTATCGATGGGGCGGACACGTATAGGTCGTACACCCGAAGAACAACATGCCTACGAGGAGCGCCGGAGGGAACAGCAACGAGAATGTTAACGGCACCGGCGCGAAACGACCACCGACGAAGAACGTTCCCGCGATGTGGAACGAAAGCGACAATCGCGAGCCCGGGCACCTCCGAATGACAAACGACGCCAGACTCGCAACGCAAAAATGACAATCGTTCCCCTCTGTGAAGATGGAATGGCAGCGAAAGCAATTTTCTTTTCGTTCGAAAGCTTCGACTGTCGTCAGCTTTCACTGCCATTCCATATTTACTTTTTTTGTTCGTGTTTACGTTCAAGATTCATCTCGATAGTTTCGCCTTCTGCAGCGATTCGCCGGCACTTGAGTTTTCTGGGCCAACTAAGAAGTGTTTGTGAAAGCATGATGTCGCTGTTGTTGATGTCAAGGGTCGACCATCACATACTTTTTGCTACAACGGGTTGCGCAAAAGGTGATTGACGTAGTCGAATGTGAAAATATATATACAAATAAAACTGCAAATAAAAATGGCTATATTTGGCTACAATTTTTCCTTGCTCTTTTTTTGTGCTTGGCTACATTTGGGGTGCAATTTTTCGAGCTTTGGGCTATGCCGCCTCGTCCAACCTGACAACACTGAGTACAAGTTGTAGGCGACGAGCGAACGCGACAGCCACCTCCATCGCATCGCTTGTAGCTGTCGCGCGCAAGATAGCTTATATGAGGTTTATACTTTATTCAGCATAAACCATGGATTCCTTATGGGTTTTCAGTAACTTCAAAATAACGCACCCAACTGACCTTTTGCAGCATGCAGCTGAAAGACGGCGGCAAAGTTTCTAACTAGCACTGGAGCTGCACGTAACTTCAGTGATCGCATATTACCCATGAGCGAGACATCGCCAAGCGCGCAGCTTATTTATAACGAAAGCAGGCTGCCAGCAAAATGACGCCTTCTATTATGTGACTCCTTATTTCAACAGCGTTCCGTACACCGTAGACAGCCAAACTGAATAAATTAAAACACACAAAACGCACGCTAAGCATGCTCCGCATAGGCTCGGAATCATGGGCTGGTGAACAAACCATTTTAAGCGTCCTCTCGCATCACGTCTTATTGAACATACCATGGTTCTGGCAGCGTTTGCGATTTTCAAGCTCTTACGGATAGCGACAAGTGATAAAATCACATGCAGTTATCGCGACGACTGGCTTTTTCGATTGACATCGAGAGACACGGCGCGCTTGTCTTGTCCCTTGTCAATCGTGTCGGCTAAGCGCCGCGACGACTTCCTGCCGATAGCATGTCATATAGCAGAATGTTCACCTAAGTTAGAATTCACTTAGCGTGGAGGGTTTGTTGTTACATCCAACGAATGACGAACGAGTGTCGTGTTTTCACGGCGACGCGAGATGGCTGACACACGATCTCCCTTGGATGGCCTTCGTTACTGCTCGCTGGACGGATCACCTTCTCCGGCGCTGTGCTGTTCCGCGATGTTGAGCGCGCGCTCAGTAGAGCAACTCCGAGTGAAAAAGTAGAGCGCTGGCTCCACGTTCCTTTGAACTGTGGCTGCCTGTTCTCTTAGAAGCAAAACGGTGTGTTCTTTGCTCAGCGTGCGTGAGTGATGCATGGCCATGTTCGGGGCCAGCCTCCTACAGTTGAAGCAGTTGATTATGCTACGTTTTGTTCTCTATTGCCGCAAGAGTAGAACAGGCATTATACTCTCCCTCAGAAGGTCAGAGTGAAAAGCACATTTCACTCTCTCCTTGGTGACGGAGTGAAAAATGCATTTCACTGCACTTGACATTTTGCGAGAGTAAAACAGCGCTTTGAAGAGTAAATCGGCCGCTTCACTCCTGCAATACCCTCCCTAGTTTTTAGAGTGTAGTTGGAAACGGTTGGCGCAGGACAGGAGTAATTGGAGATCGCAGGGAAGAGGCCTCCGTCCTGCAGTGGACATAAAATAGGATGATCATGATGACGATGGTGGTGAGGATGATGATGATGATGATGATGATGATGATATGTCAATTAGGAACGTGATTTCAGCGACTCTGATACTCCACTGATTTACAAGTGGCTGCCCATGGCCTCCACTTGTGTTGTGCCTAAACATAGTAATAAACAGGAAGGCAGAAATCTGGTCACGAGACGTACTCGGAACGACTTGGGCTTCTTAGCACTCTCCTAGGAGAGGAGGTCAGATACTAATAAGTCACGACTCATATTGCAGCTACGTGCTCGGACGCGAAGCCATGGTTCGCATGGCCCAATCGGACGTGCTCATTTCGGGCATGGGTGGCCTGGGCGTGGAGATTGCCAAGAACGTCATCCTGGCTGGCGTCAGGTCCGTCACCATTCATGACGAGGCAGTGTGCACGCTGGCGGACCTCTCTTCTCAGGTTAGCGGGCCTTCCTATCACTTTGGGCCGTTAGCCTTAGTTTCATTATATAGAAATTGGTACTGTCAGAATATTTTCGACTGTTCATTTGGTTGCGTTAAATGAAATTCGTAGACTTCTAAACCATAGAAAAAAATAGTGACAAGCCTCAGAGCACCGTAAATAATATATTAACTGTTCACCATCCAGTTTAGGTTTCGTTCCCCAGGAGGATAACATGTTGTGACGTCATGAAACAGTATGTGGTCACGTGGGAGCTGCAGGTTGCAATGTTTTGACACTCGCTCCGGCTCGCTCGGTTGCTTCGTGTGCTGCTACTCTGTACGAGGGCCAATGTAGAAGCATGGCGGACGACTAGAGTGTGTGATTGTCAAAACGTCGCAATCTCCGGCTCCCACGTGACCATATATTGCGCCATGACGTCACAACAGATTATCTTCCAGGGAAGCGAAACCAGAACTGGCTCTAGAAAATCTATTATAATGAAATAGTTAGGGCACTGTGAGGCTTGACAGCGTAATATCTGGGGTTTAGAGGTACAGGACCTTCATTTAAAGCAAAAAAAGAACGATTTGACAATATCCTGTCAGTACCCCTTTAAAGCTATATATTTCTTTCTCTACGCGCAATTTGGTTGGACGGATGGACGACCTTCTTGCACAATAAACTGGAGATGGCCGCAACAGCAAGGAAGAGGAGGAGAGCGGACGAGAAAGCACAAGTGCGAGAGAGGAGACAGGGGGCGCCTGAATGGTTGGCGCAGGCGACTGAAGCCGCGAGCGGCATGACGTCACCGATATCTCGTGAGGCCTTCGCCTCGTCGGCATGCGCGCAGTGCGAGTCACCGCATATCAGAGGCGTAGTAATGAGACGTTTGGTTTCACCGTGTTATCACTGTTATCCAGATATGGCTAGACGCGAGACGCTCCTATACTCCACAAGATTTCCTTGATGTTGACGCTGATTCTGCAACAAAAGCGTATTGTCTAATCACATTGTACGCACAAGGAGGGTTGCCGTGAATCACGGGATGGCATGAAGATTGAATTGAATTGTACGTTTTTACGTGCGACAACACCGTACTGGGGTACGCCTTACGAGGCACGCCGTATTGGGGGACTCTGGAAATTGAGACCACCCGAGGCTCTTTAACGCGCACCTAAATCTAAGTACACGGATGTTTTCGCATTCCGCGCCCATCGAAATGCAGCCGCCGTGGCCGGGATTTGATCCCGAGACCTCGTGCTTGGCAGCCCAACACCAACAGCCACTAAGCAACGGCGGTGGGTTGGTATGAACATCGACGGACCGCATAATTGCATAGGAACGCTATTGCTCATTTTGACAATCATCTACGATAGTTTCTGTCACTATTGTTAAGCGCTTGACGCATATATGCTACAGTCGGAAACCTCCGTACTTCTTTAGATCACGTGGTATTATTTACTTCGCACCGAAACCTTACTACGCGAGTGTTTATGTGCCATTTCTCCTTGAGAATATCACCGCGGTGCCCACGAATTGATGACACGTCACTGCAGTCACACGTCACACGTTGACGTCATGACACGTCACACGTTCCGCAGCTGCGGAACGTTATAGGCGACGAGACACCGCGGCGGCTAGCGCTTTAATCTCTGTTTGAGAGGCGCGTCGTATATACGCCAAAGTTTACATAGCATCCACATCACTTTTCCAGCAACCATGGCTTAGGATTCACGGCACCTCTGGCCACTTTGGAATGAAGTAAGGCTGCCGGACTGCTAGGTATTCACAGGCTGTAAGGTGTTTACAAATAAACATAGCGGTGTAATTTGTTAAAGCAGGAGTAGGGAATGTGGCCGGGCGGGAAACGACCACGATATGCGATCGCAGTAGTATCCAGCTTTCGTCTATCTTTCCAAGTTTTACCTGAGCCACACGTATATATGGCTGCTTTCATGGCCAATTTTTATTCTTATTGAAGGAAAGTGTAAAGGTTCATGAATATTGGTATTGACAAAATAGCCTAAAATATATATCTTAAGCAACAACAACAACAACAAAAAAAACACGGCTTGAAATTTACTAATCACTACCTCATCAAAAGAAAACGTTAAACCAGGCGCTGTCAGGATTGGGGGCTCGATCCCATCGCTCGTAACCCGTTGTCAAGATTGGAGTCCGGCATGAATTAGAAGGTAGCTGGCCCATGCCGTCGTCCAACTTATCCACGCTGAGGAGGTTGATGAAGGGAACGCCTGCTTCTCATCGAGAACGAAGAATATGGGTTTATTTACAGTATCTAAATCAGTCTAGCATGACTGCTTGAGAAAGTACATCAGTCTAACATGGCTGCTTGAGTGAGAGTGCCCTGAGCAGCCGCACAACAGCGGTTTATAAACACTCGGTCATCCCCCGATACCCAGGTGACGGAAACGGCCGTCCAGCCATCGTAAACAAGTCGCTTCTCTGCGGGACGGTTTACACACACACACACTCACACACACACTTCCGTGCGCGAGGTTCACGGTCCCCAACCGAGGTCAGCCGGACTTCGTCGAACTCGGGGCCCACGTCAGGAAAGGTGTCCTTTATTCCCCGAGCTGACCCCGCAGCGCGGTCGGTTACCCATTGTCTTGCGTCTCGGACGGCGCATGAGAAGGGGCCTTGGTAGACGTTCCCGCGGCAACCCCCCCGCTCATAGCAGAACAGGTCGACGTTGGTGGGTTCGGTAACAATAGTTGGCCCGCCGAACGCATTCAGTCACAACGGCGACGAGGCTAGAGCGTAACGGTGGCGTTCCTAGAAAGTTGACGTCGCCGTCGCAACTGGCTGGCAAAACTTGCATCTAAGCAGGCCGTTCTTAACAGCGCAACGAAGTTTGTAGTTACATGTCCGAAGATCAGTAACTCGAAAGCGCGCTGTCGAGAGTACGAGACTGCGGAGAGACTGTCTAGCATCTGCTGTAAAGCTCGTGTGCGCAGCACCAGCGGCGTCCGCTCGATTCTTTCGTTCGTTGCAGTACTACCTAAGTGAACGAGCCGTGGGTCACAACCGGGCGGACGCTTGCGAGCCTTTGCTGGGACGGCTGAACCAGTACGTGCAGGTGAAAGCCCACACGGAACCGCTAACCGAGGATTTCCTGAAGCAGTTCACCGTGAGTGATCCGAACTCCCCTGAATGCCTTCCGCCACATAAAGTAGTGCCACTTCATTAAAGCATAAGCAGTGAAGCGCTGTTCACACAAGTACACTGCTAACTTGTAGAAGTACACATGAAAAAAAAAATGCTGCAGAGCTTCGCTTATGAGTGCTTTACGTCAATGTTTTTAGCTATGACTCTCAACTTATGTAAGCATGAAAATGTATTTATTACATTTTTTACATCTTTTTAATACAGTGGCTGTATGTCACCATATTTCAGTACGCAGCATTTGCGCGGACAGTGTTTGTGTTGTACTAATTCCTAGTTTCACTCACCGTCGTGCTTACGATGCGTGTCACCACGTAGTGAGTTATTGTTTAACAAAATATCGCAAATATATTCACATCCCTCCCACTCCCTCATCCAATGCGTTTGCAGCGAATGCAGGAGTCAGTAATAAATAAATAAATAAATAAATAAATAAATAAATAAATAAATAAATAAATAAAAACTCGTCACAGCACTTAAATGCCGCTGCCGGCGTACTTTTCGTGACCTTTCTGTCAACCAATTTTGCCTACTTTATGATCAGCGGCCAACGGTCGTTACGCATTGCTATCGGTGCTTCGTCAATAACAAAATCGCACGACTACGACATTCATTTCGACACACAAAGCGCGTGATTAAGCAACACCGTTGTTTCATCAGTCCTGGTTTCTCTGCCGCATTGCAACTCTCGTTAGGACGCGTATCGTGCACTGTAAGTATAGACTAACCTGTCTATCCTGGAGGCAGTACACTGCCTCCGGGATAGACCCACCTGGAGTTTTTGCGTCGTCATCACCAACAAAGGCCGATCACAGTCTTGTATATTTGCTAGTAAGTCGACGAGGCAATCCACAAACACTATTCCACGTGAATAAGGATTAAAACATTTTGTTGCCGTTTATTTCTGGCCACGGATAGTGCATTGCTACAAAATGCTATCAACTGTGTTTTAGTAAAATGAATTAGTAGGCCTACAGTAATTAATTATTCCGTGATCGGCTTCTTGCACTACTAACAACTAATATGACACTTTCCTTATTTACCCCTGCACTTAATCAAGAGTTCGGAGGTGTGCAATTGAACGTATAAAACGATGCGTCAGGTTAATGGGGTGTAATGCGTCACAGGGCTCAAGTTGATTGTGAATGCAGCTTTTCAACTGTTTTGGGGAGCAACAACAAAGGCATTGCGCAGTTCAATGCAACTACCACCACCACTACTACTACTACGATTAGTAATTACAGTAGTGCGATCGACAGATGCGCAAACAAGGGGAGCGCCAGGCTGAAACCGACGTTTCGACAAGAGTCCTCTTGTCGAAACGTTGGCTGCCAGCCTGAGGCATTCCACGAGTCGTCCTCTTTGGTTCACTAAGAGCACCGTATTTCTGCGAATATATTTCGTCTCGACAAGGCGAGTAGATTTCTAGGTTAATCCGTTCGCATTGTTGCTCGTAGCAAAATCTGCTGAGACGCTGAAAAACTTTCAGTTATGTTCTACCGATTTCCGTTTTGAATGATGCTGAACATGCAAGAAATAAGGCAACATAATTTTTTTTAGCTATGGAAACATTTTTTTGTGATAAATAAATAAATAAATAAATAAATCTCAGTTCCACTCTGTGAAGAAGGATGACCAGCGAAGCTGTGTATGTGGGCCCCTTAATGGCGAACTGGACCTCGGCCGCGGGCCAGCCCGGTATTGCACTCTCTTCCCACCTATGGGGAGTGCTTACCGCCTGCGTCACCTCGGCCGTGGCCTATCCCGTCATTGCACTATCTTCACAATTTTTTTTCTACACGCGTGCACGGAAGTGGGAAGAGTAGCCCTTAACAGCTTCCACTGCAAAAATAAATAAATAAACTTATGTGGTACGTATTGGCTACAATACGAACTAATAAAAATCAAAGCCCCATTCTTAAAGAAAGATGGCGGTACACGAAGCTTTCCCCCCATGGACACTGAATCAAAGTTAAAGTCCAAAGTTGAAGACCACGCAACGAACACAATAAATGCTGAGCGGCCCGATTTGATTGCTTGTTCAGGGTTGTATTTTTTGAACGCTGAACTTGAATAAAGACACAGTTCGTTAAGTTGGGTAGCCTTTATTTAACACGCACACACTCACACTTTCACGAACTCTACACTTGCATAGCATATATATATATATATATATATTGGTCGAGAGTCGGTACAACTGCGAATGTAAACTGTAGTGTTCTACGCGGATGCGTAAGTTGGCTTTCCTGCAGGGCTTTTTCGCAGAAAGCTTCGCTTTAAAATACGCGAACTCTGGTGCCTTTTGCGGTAGTTGGACACCGTCACCAAACAAAATAAGAAATTAAGCGTAAACACACAAGCAAGGCAAGAGAGCACGGCTGTACGCAAGTACAACCCATATTTGATTCTCCACTATAGGTGGTGGTGCTGACAGAGACCCCACTGGAAACGCAGCAGTCCATCGCGGCCTTCACCCACGAGAACAAGATCCCTGTCATCGTCGCCGATACCAGAGGCCTTGCTGGGTGCGTACACTGCAACCAGATCGCTATACGTGGCGTCCAAATCGGCGCACTCAGTGACCTCTACCACCGGGCAACAGAAATGAATCTCGAAGGCTATGCTTTTGCTGTCGGCACGCGCCTGAAGCAATGTTTTGGGCATTACCTGTAGCGAGCTGTCGCTTCCCATTTGCGTCACTGAAATGACGCGAACTACTGTGTGTGCGTGTGTGTTTCCACCTTGGTCCTTCTCTCCGCAGGCAGATCTTTTGCGACTTCGGCGACAAGTTCCGCGTGCACGACGCCAACGGAGAGCAGCCGCTGTCGGTTATGGTGCAATCCATCAGCGAGGTGTGTGGGAATTAAAAGCGTTCTCTCATACGCTCCCCTGCCAAACTCTCCTTTAAAAGCGACACTTAAGAGGACTGTGGAGCTGTAAGAGTAAAAAAGCCTTCTACAACGCCAAAAAGAGCAACTCTTGACGTGAGGGAGCCGGGGGGGGGGGGGGGGGGGGGGCGCTTGCTAAGCTAGAAAAGACGCCAAATCGAAAGGTTGGTTGCGACGCCGCCGAGTGACTCGCTCGCCAGGTCGCCACCACGCCACAAACTTTGAGTGTCTGTTTGGGCCTAGTAAATTTTTTGTTGCTTATGGGAAAGGACGGACCACGTTGTATTCTAAAGGAGCAGAAGGTCGAACTTACGAGTTTCCGGAACATTTGCTGCGCTATACAAAGGCCCAAATACGAAAAAAGAAAGGAATGCTTTGAAAGACATGACGTCACATCGACATAATGGCGCTGGGTTGTCGGCGTGAAAGTTAAAATGAAAAGAAAGATAAGTGGAAAGCTTGATCCTAATTTTCAGTTCTAGAAAGCAGTGCAACCTTTGCGCTGAAATTAACTGCAATAGAATTTCGAGATAATACTTTGCAGGACTAAATCGAATCAGCGTTTCTCTTTAGCGTCCGTTTATAGGGCGGAGAAAAGGGGAAGGGGCAGAAGGTAGGCCCACAGAGAAAGAAATTTCAACAAGAGCGGACACTCCCATAGAGCCCCGCGGCTGAGTTGACTGTAGCGCACCAAGCGGATGGTATTAACACCTTCTGGTTTCGGTTTCGGGCGCGCGCGTATTGAACACCAGTTGGTATACACCACGCCGGCTCCTCTGATCGCTGAGTATTTTTTTTTTTTCGCTTCTACTGCTGAACCACGCGCGACCTTGGCGGGGAATCGTTTTATTATTTCATAAAAATGTTTGCGAACGATCTTTACAAGCCTCCACCGAATCTGTGTCACGTACAATTTCATAAAGAAAACGCAAGACGTCTTCTGAAATGGTGAAATGTTTACCTTTGTTCTATATAAATGCTCATTCCGGGCTTCTTGTGCATTCATGCAAAGTTGTGGTCCCAGGTAAGCAGCAGTCGTTGCTGTACGAAGCTCCACCGGATGCCATCAACTGAAAAAAATTAAATTACAAGCATGTATCATTTTGGTATATTGAACTTACAGGAATATTGCGTGTAGAGGCGGAACGTGCGTAAGTGGTGAATGAGAGGCATTACAGATAAATTCACTTTTACACATATTTCGTAACAAATAGACTCCTCCCAAACAATGCCATAAAATCTGAAGAAAACATCCGATTTTCACGCATCCCTCCCTTCCCGGGCATTACTTTCTGCACTTTAAGAGCGCAAATACACGGGTGACTGCGCGTTTCTAAAACAACTTGGCGTCTGTCGACGCGATAGGACACCGAGTACACAGAGGTGGCTAAAACACAGGCTCTCAAGCCAGACCATGTTACACGTTCGCAGCATGCCTTCTAGTCGCACTCAACATAGATTCGTGGGTGCAAAGCCTGTTCTCAGGCGCTCAGAAGACAGAAATGCCAAGTTCTTGAGCTACTTGGCGTTATTTTTTACGCGTGCTGCCGTAGCAAGCAACACACTCCCGTGTTATCCCTCTCGACAATCGCTCGTCGGGTTTTCGACAAGCGTGAGTACCGAAATAAGGTATATGTTGTTGCAGGGCCATAAAAAGCGTCCCAAACTTGTCCCACTAAAATTTAGTACACGCAAAACTAACTCACCACGGCCGGTTCGCTTTTTTTTGCAAACAGCTTCACAACCCCAGGCGCGGCGAGCTTGTCTCAAAAGTATCCCCAAAAGTGTTACGAAATGAATTAGAATAATTTTTGGGTCAGAGAATGCGTCACGAACTTCTCCCAGTAAGATTCAATACACGCGAAACTAACTGCGGCACACAGCCGAGCGCGGCCAGTGTGCTTGAAAAGTACCCCCAAAACTAGCGAAATTAGTTACAATAATGTCTGGGGTCAGAGAAGGCGCCAAAACTTGTCCCGGTAAGATTCCGTATATACACGCGGAACTGCGTCACACGGCCGAGGTGCCTTTCGTCACAAATCCAGGTGCGGCGAGCGTGCCCAAAAAGTACCGAAATAAGTTGTAATAATGCTTGGGCTCATAGAAAGCGTCGCAATCGTCTCCCAGTATAAGTAGTTAATTGAAATTACTATGCCTGGACGGCGGAGCTGTTTTTCGAGAACTACGTCACCATATGGGTTCAGTTTGTGCAGTAAGCCTAAATGTGCTTGAAATGCGTCGTATACACTGCCAAACAAAATTCCTCACCTTGCTGTAGTCCAGTAGTGCAGCGGTGCCGCATCGAAATGCAGACGGAACACAAGAGAACGCCGGAAGCCCTGCGCACCGGCCCCCCCCCCCCCCCCCCAAAAAAAAAAAAAAAAAAAGAAGCGGGCTACATCCAAAACAGGCGAGTCTCCGAGCATGCGAGCTTCGCATGCGCAGCCCGCCTCGCTCGCTCCTGTGGCATGTCTGGCGCATGACGCACGGACGCGCGTCTGGCGTGCCGCTAGCTTCTTGCTAGGCAACGCAAGAAAAAGTAGTCTCTAAGAATAAGTTCATTTACAGACAAAACGTTTTTTAGTTTTAGTGGGAAACAATGAAAACAAAATGAAACGTCTGTAAGTTCATATCACATTCTTTTTCCCCCGATGGTCGCGTCAAATAACGGATGGAGTCGAAACTAGGCCTGACGTGCTTCCTGTTTCCAGTTTTTACTGAGCGTCGTCTCTTCTTGAATTTCTTTCTCTATGGTAGGCCTCTGCAAAGCCGGCTAATCTCGATATACCGAGAACACTAATCAAGTCATAATGAAGACTGAAAAACAATAAACAGAAACAAAATGCACGATCAGATGCAGCTACCGAAAATTTCAACTCGCAGTCTTCTCGGCACACCGATTTTCGAACCACACACACCTAGGCCATCCATGTGACGCAAGGAATTCAGTGTACTAATTGAATTTCTCACGCTAAAATTCGTAGAAAAATCGTAAACTACGACTTCTACACTACCTAAACATATACTAGCTCTCGGACTGTAATTTGAATATAAGAGAAAACAGAATTCTGTTACGCGAAAACTCATGCAAACTTCTTTTCCAGTGTTTTTACAATGCACAGGCCGGAGACGGCGTCCGCCAATTGCGCACGCGGGCGCGTAAATATCTCAGAGCCCACGGAGCAACGCACCCGCTTCCTTGAAAAACTTCCAGATGGCGCTCGCCTCTGCTGCATCGCCGCCGCTTGCTGCGGGAAAGCTAGGGAAACGATGGAGCATGTTTTATTAGAATGTGAAGACGTCTGCCCAGTGGTCGATTTCGGCACCAATGGCCTCCTTGAAACCCTTGGGTCCAGCGAGAGCAGGGGGAAAGTAAACATGTCCGCAATAGAGATTAGTAGAGGCGATTGAAAGATTGGTAAACAACAAATTGGGAAACGACAAAAAACAGACGCACAAGGACAAAGTTCACAATAGGGAGTCAGAAAATTTATTTATGCGAATTCATCGTGGGTTTTTTCTTTTCTTTTTTATTTTTTACCCTAGGTAGGACATTAGGCAGTATAATAGCAAGGGCTTGGTGGCGAAACCCACCGCCCTGTTCCAAAGGGGACGCTCATAGCATCCATCCACCCATCCATCCATCGCGGCCACTGCAAGAGGCCGCGTTTCGACCAGAAAGCCCGCCGTCGTGCGGTAAACATTACGGTTACATGAGCTGCAGCTGTCGGGAATCGTGAAAAGCAGTCAGGGATCTTTGAATACTATCGCGTCCCACTCTTAAAGGTGGAGCTTAAGCGTCCTCCAAATTTTTTTGTTGCTGTTGTCGACGTCGTCTTGCGCGTTTGTTGTTGTTGCTGCGGTCTAACACACAGGGAAAAGAAAAATAACGAGATGGCTGCCAGACAGGCCCGCGCTGGACACCAAAACCATCCCGTTGCCCCGGGGAAGCATTTGTATCGAAAACATCTAAAACTAAACGCCGACGTATGACATTACGGGGCTCCGAGCGCTCAATATAAACACATTATGAAACCTCAGTAGCTAAAACGTTCCTGAAAAACATATAAGGAACGCTATCGTTGCGGGCCCACGTGAATGTCATATGGATCGCACAGCGCAGGATCAGCAATTTGGGATTGAACGGGAGCTGACCCGGTTTTCCCGCGATGCTTCTCACGACTGATGGGTTAAAATCTGGCTCTGTATATCGAAGCCCATGAAAGGCTGGGTCTTGGATGAGGCTTAGCAATGGTTCTAACACTTGAATTGGGCCCGTTACTTTCAAGAGACGCTTAAGAGTAACGATAGGCTGATCTGGGGCCCTATAACGTGAAACTATTCAAATCTCTTTTTATACCACTCCACTGACGTGAAATTTACGTAACCACCGACGCAAGCATCGGGCGGCATTCCGCAGCGTTGTTCGAAAAGCCCAATCAAAAGAGAGAGAGAGAATAAGCATATTTATTGGGTGAGTGCAGCTTTGTAGAGGCGTCCTCATTCCAGAAGGCCTTGAGCTCGGGCCGCGTCCTGGGCCCTCGCAATCACCCGTTGCTGATCCTCGAGGTCGGAGCTGGCCAAGGCTCTCTCGCAAAGCTCGTTGGTGGGGTAAGGGTTCGGAGGATTTAATGGTGCCGCTTTGCAACCCCCCTGCTATGTGCCTGAGGGACCCGGGCTCTGCGCAGAAGCGGCATTGCGGAGAGAATTGTGTAGAGGCTGGCAGGTGATTTCTGGTTGGGTGGCGGAATGTATTAACCTGTAGAGCTCGGAGGAATCGCTCCTGCTCTCTAGGCAGTGACTTGCGTGGGGGCGCATATGTTCTGCGGGTTAGCTTGTAGTGTTTTGCGATGTCTTGGTACGAGACTAGAGGGTGCTTGCGCTCGGGTTCAGATTCATCGCCGTTATTTGAATCCCACCGATGGCAACGGTTGTTGTGGTCGCACCGATGGTACGACCTGTTGGGAACTCGGCGCTGACGCCCGTGGTTGTACCTGGGTCGCAAGCCCCAAGGGTAGCGTTGGCCTGGCGGCCTGGGGTACAACTGGAAGCATCCGAAGGTCCCGGCAAAGCATGAGTCGACTGGTAACAACAAAACAACTTGTTTATTTTAACATCGCAAAGAGTTGGCGGTCAGGTTGACCGAAGTAGAGAGACGGGAGTGCACTTTACTCAACAGAAGAAATCGGAGCCCTCTTTTTGGCGTCCGGGGCAGCTGTTTTTATACTCTCGCAGTTGAGGGCAAGAAGGAACCCCTCAATAGACGAGCACGTGATTGTACAATGGGATAAGGTGACGCATACTGTCGTAGCGCCGTTGGTCGGGCACAAAGACTGGGAGGAGAAGGTAACTTCTACTCTCGTAGCGCCTCTGGTCGGGCACAATGACTGGGAGGAGAAGGTAACTTCTACTCTCGTAGCGCCTCTGGTCGGGCACAATGACTGGGAGGAGAAGGTAACTTCTACTCTCGTAGCGCCTCTGGTCGGGCACAATGGCTGGGAGGAGAAGGTGACTTCTATTCTCGTAGCGCCTCCAGTCGGGCACAATGGCACATACACTCACACACGCACATGAAGACACGTGGCATCGGAACATGCCTGGACGCGCTTGGCGGGGAGCGTAGCGGCGACGCCGAACGGCCAAAATGTCTGCCGCTTTGTTGCAGTCGCGCCGGCTAAACCGCGCGTCGTAGGCGAAACGTAACACCGTCGGCTCGGTGGGTCAAATCTCGAGCCACGTGGTTGACGACCTCATTGCCAGGATTGCCGTGATGAGCTGGCGCCCAGGTGATCATGACTGATCTCGTTGTCGGCTTTTGATTGATGATCTGGAGCGTAGTGGTATGAATTCTGCCGCTAGCAAAGTTGCGGCACGCCTGTTGGGAGTTGGTCACTATGACTTCAACCTCTGTTTGGGAGAGCGCGAGGGCTATGGTCGCTTCTTCGACTTGGAGAGGATGGTCCCGTGTGAGCGAAATGCTGCTCCGATGTTCTTTGTTGACGGCTACGGTGGCTGTTGTCGCTGCGCGTCTGGGGCAAGAACCCGCGTCCGTGTATTCTGTAGACGGTAAAGTCCCGTATCACTTGTGTATGGCCATGGCCCGGGCCTGCCTTCACTCTGCGCGGTGCACTGGGTGCATGTTGCGAGGTAGAAAACGTACGGTGATGTTGCTCCGAATGGCATGGGGTAAGCTCACAGTCTGAGGCGGCGGATGACTGAGAGGGGCAGAGAGACCCAGGCGTAAGACGATGGACCTCTCCGCTTCTGTAACCGCCAGCCTTGTTCGCTGACTGGATAAATGTGCCTCGATCAGCTCCTCTGCCGTGTTGTGCACACCTAGTCGTAGTAGGCGTTCTGTGGACGTACTGATCGGCAGGCCCATCGCCTGCTTATATGCCTTTCTGATCATTGCGTTGATTTAGTTGAGTTCCGTTGCGTTGAGTAGTGCGTATGGAATAGCGTAAGTTATTCGAGACACGACGAATGCTTGGACAAGCCGAAGCGTGTCCGCCTCCCCCACGCCTCTTGTCTTGGTTGTTATTCGCCCAATCATGTGGGTAACTTGGGCTGTTGTATTCTTAAGCTTGTGAATGAATATTGTATTGGTGCGATCCACCCCCCCCCCCAACTGGAAAACCATTCCCAATATCTTTACGCTCTGAGACGGAACGATGGTGTGTCCATCCAGTGGTATGTTGATAGTGGGCGAGTCGGATGCGTGCTTCTTTCGCGGTGAGACCAGGAGTAGCTCCGACATTTGGGGAGCGCATCTGAGGCCACAGGACTTATAGCACAGTCGCTCACCACGTTTGCCATTTCCTGCAAGTGGCTCTCCATTTCCGCGATGGAACCTATGGATGATCAGATGGTAACGTCGTCGGCATATAGTCCATGCCGGAACCCCGGTTTGTTATCGAGGAGCGGCGGAAGGTCTATTAGGGCGATATTGAAAAGGAGAGGGGATAACACTGCGCCCTGTAGTGTGCCGCGCCCGCCCAGTAAGAAGGGGCTTGTGGCTTGGTTCCCGACCTTTAGGATGGCTTTTTTATCTGAGAGGAAATCTCTGAGATAGTAATACGTCCTGGCCCCACATCCCAGCGTGTTTAGCCTCTGTAAGATTGCTGTATGCTTGATGTTATCAAACGCCCATTTAAGATCTAAGGCGAGGATAGCCGTGGGGGAGTTGCGTGTCACTGGTACAATCCTCTTTCAGCTGAAGGGGGATGTCTTGAGTTGAGAGGTGCTGACGGAAACCTATCATCGTGGCTGGAAAGTTTCCCCGAGCCCTCCAGGAATGGTTGTAGCCGGTTGAGAACGATGTGCTGTAGGAGCTTTCCTACACACGAAGTGAGGGAGATCGGTCGTATACGTACTCAATGGCTGGCGGCTTGCCTGGCTTCGGTATCAGAGGAACCTCGGCCATTTTCCAGTCTTCGGGTAGGTTTCCTTCCCTCCATACTTCGTTAAGATGAGCGGTAAGCTATGGTAGCGAGGGGCTGCCAACATTTACAAGTGCCTTATTGGTAATTTGGTCCATTTCCGGGGCTGTGTGGCGTCTCAAGCCCATTATCGCCGCTGTTACTTCATGTAGATGAATGCCCTCATCTAGGAGCTCGTTAGGGGTGCCGGTGTAGGGTGGCAGAGGCCCCGATGGCTGTGTGGGGAAGTACTGGGCTTTGAGATTCAAAGGAGGTCCGCCTCGTTTCCTTGAAATTGGTGAATTACTCGGGCCATCTTGTGGTAGGATTCCGTTTTGCTGCTGGCCGGGTTGATTAAATACCTCAATAACTTCCACCTCTTGGAAGTACTCAGTCTTCCTCTCAAGCTGTCGCCGAGGGATAGCCAATTTTCTCGACATAGCGTGGTAGCGTAATCCGCAGCCTCTTGTGTGAGTAGTGCTATTCGCCTCTTGAGCTTGCGATTTAATCTTTGCCTTTCCCAATGCTTCAGCAGGCTCCGCCGGGCTTCCCACATGCGGAGCAAGCGAGCGTCGATGCTCGGAGCAGTGGTGTATGTTTTAAGCATTTTGGTGTGCGCCTTCACATCCTGGTGAAGCTGAGTTATCCAGTCCTTAATTAACTGAAGCTGTTGACTCTGTTCGTTCGTAGCTCTTTTCTCATCTCCCGCAGCTTGGTCCAATCAGTGAGGCGAGCAGTGCCTATGCTGGCTTTGTATTCCAGCCCATGGAGAGTGGTGGCTAGCAGCGCGTGGTCGTTGCCTAGGTACTCCCCCAGATTGGTCCAGCAAGCTTGGGGGATACTTCTGGTGAGGGTTAAGTCGGGGCTCGTGTCTCTTTGAACTTGTGCCGAGCCTCGTTCTATTCCTTGGATCGTTGACGAGTGTGAGATCCATGTCCTCAATAACTTTGTGAAGCAGGTTTCCCCTGGTGTTACATGGTGTACGTATAACCCCAGAGGGGGTGGGCTGCATTAAAGTCGCACACTATTGGAAGCGGATGGTTGCCTGCTGCGTGCGTGGCTTGCTCCAAAACCTGTTTGAGGACCGATGGCGCGCTTTTCGGCCGAGAGCAGACGTTTAGAACAAACATGGTACCCTTTGTTGCGTTTCGCCTGCGACACGTGGTTTTGCCGGCGCGACTGCGGCGGGGCGGCAGACATTTTGGCCCGATCGTCGTCGCCGCAACACTCATCGCCAGGTGTTTCCAGGCGCGTCTGCGGCGATGCGACCGCCTAGGGATCCTCCTCGCATTCCAGTCATTGTGCCCGAAACAGGCGATGCCAAAGCAGGGATCTCATTCCAGTTATTGGGCCCGAAACAGGCGATGCCAAAGCAGGGATCTCGTTCCAGTCATTGTGCCCGAAACAGGCGATGCCAAAGCAGGGATCTCATTCCAGTTATTGGGCCCGAAACAGGCGATGCCAAAGCAGGGATCTCGTTCCAGTCATTGTGCCCGAACGGCAGCGCCACGACAGGGTGCTACGAGATCGTGCGCAGCGCCACGACAGGATGCTACGAGATCGTGCGCAGCGCCACGACAGGGTGCTACGAGATCGTGCTCGACATGGCGCTACGGCATCGCTACGACAGTGTGCGTCACCATTAGCCCATTGTACATTCACGTGCTCGTCTTTTGAGGGGTTCCTTCTTGCCCTCAACTGCGAGAGTATAAAAACAGCTGCCCCCGGACGCCAAAAGGAGGGCTCCGATTTCTTCAGTTGAGTGAAGTGCTCTCCCGTCTCTCTACTTCGGTCAAACCTGACCGCCAACTCTTTGCGATGTTAAAATAAACAAGTTGTTTTGTTGTTACCAGTCGACTCATGCTTTGCCGGGACCTTCGGATGCTTCCAGTTGTACCCCAGGCCGCCAGGCCAACGCTACCCTTGGGGCTTGCGACCCAGGTACAACCACGGGCGTCAGCGCCGAGTTCCCAACAGATCGTACCAGCGGTCCGATTCAAACATCTGGTTGGCAGCGGTGAGATCGCCTACGACTTCAAACAACGGTCTGCCAGCGGCGAGATCGCGACAACGGAGGCCAGCAGCAAAGAGATGCAGTTGACAGTATGCTGAGCAGCTCAACGACGATCCGGGAGCAGTGCAACGAGCCCTGTGTGACGACTGGTTGCCTGCAGCGGAACGACTGCGCGGAATTCCTGCCTGCGAGGTTTGGTGAGTGCGGGACTTTCTTCTTCTGAGCTTTGCCAGGCTTTTGTTAGTGTCAGAAACAGAGCTGGTAATTGTGGTTGTCGTTGCTGCCGGGTTAGTTTGCGGCAAGACAATAGTAAGCAGTAGAGAAAGCAGCATTCAGAGCAGCCATGGATTTGAAGTCGTTGCGCAAACCGAAATTGTTGGAGCTTGCAAGAGAGTTGGGTCTGGATGTCTCGGACAAACTCAGAAAACCAGAACTGCTAAAGGCTATTCTTGAGTTAGAGGCTGAGGATGACGAGCTGTCGGAATGCCTTGAGACTATTGAAGAGAGGGAGACTGCAAAAGAAAAAGAAGAGCGTGAACGTAAAGAACAGAAAGAGCGAGAGCAACAAGAGCGTGACCATCAACACGCTTTGGAAATGAAGCGTCTTGAGGTAGAGATGGAACGCGCTCGTAATGGAAGTCAGGCACACGGTGCAGGAGAACGAGTATTGTTCAAAATGACTGACCTGATGCGGCCGTTTAAGCTTGGAGAGGACATTGGTTTGTTCCTGGTTAACTTTGAGCGAACGTGCGAGAAGCAGGGGTTCTCTCGGGAAACGTGGCCACAGCGCTTGCTCACTTTGTTACCCGGCGAGGCGGCCGACGTAGTCGCTCGCTTGGATAGAGAGGAAGCAGAGGATTTCGACACAGTGAAATCGAGTCTTCTAAAAAAGTACCGGCTGTCTGCGGAGGCGTTCCGTCGGAAGTTTCGGGAAAATGAGAAAGGCAGAAGTGAGTCATATACAGAGTTTGCGTATAGGCTTATGTCGAACATGCAGGAGTGGCTCAAAGAAGAGAAAGCGTTTGGTGACCACGATAAAGTTCTGCAGTGTTTCGGGCTAGAACAGTTTTATAGTCGGTTACCTGAGAACGTGCGATACTGGGTCTTGGATAGGCCAGACGTGAGTACGGTGGCTAGAGCCGCTGAGCTAGCCGAGGAGTTTGTGACGCGTCGGGCTCGCGGAGCTAAGGACGGTCAAAAGGGTGAATTTGGCTTGAAGTTTGAGAGGCCGAAGTTCACACCCATGAGAGTAAAGGGGGACACGCGTAGTGCGGATGCGAGTGAAAGCAGTCCGACCAGACGTAAAGAGACGGCGGCAGCCAAACGCAGAAAGCGGTTCGAGATGAGGCGAGCGCGCTTGTGTTATACGTGCCAGAAGCCGGGTCACTTTTCGGCGCAGTGTCCGGAAACAACACCAAAAGTTGTGTTTTTTTCAATAGGCAGCACTGACGAGAACATGAAGCTTCTCGAGCCTTACATGCGAGACCTCCTCGTGAACGGGAAAGAGTGCCGAGTGCTTCGCGATTCCGCAGCAACGATGGATGTAGTTCACCCGTCTTACGTAGAACCCCATATGTTCACGGGCGAGTGCGCATGGATCAAGCAAGCCGTGGAAGCTCATAGCGTGTGTCTGCCGGTAGCAAAAGTGCTTATTGAAGGACCTTTCGGAGCGCTTGAGACGGAGGCGGCAGTGTCATCTATGCTGCCACCCCAGTACCCGTACCTATTTTCAAACAGGTCCGATCACCTCCTGCGCGAGAAGGGGCTTTTGTTTGGTGAAGCTAGTGTTCAGGCCTTAACCAGATCGAAGGTTCGGGAGCTCGCTGCAAAGGCGGTAGTTGCGGGGCCGACGTTATCAAACAACGAAAAAGGGTCAGAGGCGCAGCAAGCTGATATTCAGAGCACGCCCGAACTGAATAAAATTGAGTCTGTAGCGTTGAAGGCGCCAGATACTGGAGAGGAACCGCCCGACACGGGAAAGTTAGAAGAGCTATCTACTGATTTGCTCATCGCGCCTACGTCAGACGGACTTGATAGGTTGCTAAAAGTCAGCCGGTCGGCTTTGATAGCCGAGCAAAAAAAAGATGGCAGCCTGGAAAACGTGCGCTGCAATGTCAAAGAAGGTATCGCCAGGAAAACTGCGCGGTTTGTGGAAAGAGGTGGAGTCCTGTACCGGAAGTATCTAGACCGAAGAGGAGTGGAGTTCGATCAGCTGGTCGTGCCTCAATGCTATCGTCAGGATCTGTTGCGCTTGTCACATGGGGGTTCGTGGTCCGGACACCTAGGAGTTAAGAAAACTAAGGACCGTCTCTTGCAAGAGTACTATTGGCCAGGGTGTTTTCGGGACGCAGACCATTTCGTGAGGACATGTGACACTTGTCAGCGGGTGGGCAAACCAGGGGACAAATCGAGGGCGCCGTTGAAATTGGTACCTATCATTACGGAGCCTTTTAGACGGCTCGTTATTGATACTGTGGGACCTCTGCCGGTAACAGCCACGGGGTACAGACACATTTTGACTGTGATCTGCCCAGCGACAAAGTTCCCTGAAGCAGTGCCGCTTAAAGAACTCAGCTCAGTTGAGATAGTCAATGCACTACTGTCCATATTTGCGCGAGTTGGTTTTCCTGCAGAAATTCAATCAGATCAGGGCACAGTGTTTACTAGCGCTTTGACGACAACTTTTCTCGAAAGGTGTGGGGTAAAGCTGTTACACAGCTCAGTGTGCCACCCACAGTCGAATTCCGTTGAGAAGCTCCACTCCGTCATGAAGCGCGTGTTGAGAGCGTTGTGTTTTGAACATCGAACTGACTGGGAGCTGTGTCTGCCTGGGGTGATGTTTGCTTTAAGGACCGCGCCGCATGCGGCTACGGGGTTTTCGCCAGCTGAACTGGTGTACGGTCGCTCGCTTCGATCTCCGCTTCGCATGCTTCGAGAATCATGGGAAGGTAGGGGCGACGACCCAGTCGTGGTGGAGTACGTGCTTAAGCTCCTCGAACGCTTAAGAAGGGCACAGGAGTTGTCAGGTGAAGCAATGACAAAGGCCCAGCAGAGGGCCAAGGTTTATTATGATCGGACAGCCAGGGCCCGTCGTTTTGAGGTTGGCGATGAGGTCATGATATTGCGCACATCGCTAAACAACAAACTAGACGTGCAGTGGGAGGGCCCAGCACGAATTGTTCAGAAACTGTCGGACGTTAACTACGTGGTAAGTCTGCCAGGAAAGCGGAAAGCACAGCAAGTTTACCACTGTAATCTGCTCAAACCTTATAGACAACGGGAAGCAGTGGTGTGCATGATGGTAAACGTTCCTGAAGAGCTTCCGGTCGAGCTTCCAGGACTAGGCTCAGTGACGAACAGGGAAGACACCGGTCAAGTCATTAGTGACCTTATCAGTAAAGCACCGCTGACGCCCGAGCAGAAAACCGAACTACACCAGCTATTACAAGAGTTTCAAGGTCTGTTCTCTGAGAGGCCTGGTAGGACTTCGGTACTTACTCATGATATAGAACTTACCTCCCCAGAGCCAGTACGATCCAAGGCGTATCGGGTGTCACCCCGCCAGAGCGATATTATGAAGGCTGAGGTAAAGAAAATGCTACAGCTCGGTGTTATTGAGGCAGGTGAGAGTGATTATACCTCCCCTTTGATTTTAGTTGAGGTACCGGGCAAGGAACCTCGTCCTTGCGTCGACTACCGCAGGCTTAATTCCATCACTAAGGATCAAATTTATCCGATCCCTAACATCGAGGAGCGCCTTGAGAAAGTTAGTAGCGCTCAGTTTATTTCCACCCTAGATCTTGTCAGGGGTTATTGGCAGGTTCCACTTACAGAAGAGGCTAGTAGGTATGCGGCGTTCATTTCACCAATGGGAACATTCCGTCCTAAAGTGTTGAGTTTTGGTTTGAAGAACGCGCCATACTGTTTTTCAAGTCTCATGGATAAAGTGTTGCGGGGACAGCAAGAATTCGCTTTACCGTATCTAGACGACGTAGCGATATTCTCCGCATCCTGGTCTGAGCATATGGCACACTTGCGGGCAGTGCTAACCCGCCTGCGCGAAGCGGGCTTGACAGTCAAGGCTCCTAAGTGCCAGTTAGCACAGGCCGAGGTTGTCTACCTCGGTCACGTGATTGGTCAGGGTCGTCGCCGCCCCTCTGAGATAAAAGTGGCCGCTGTGCGAGACTTTCCGCAACCGCGCACCAAGACCGATATTCGGTCGTTCTTGGGTGTCGCCGGCTACTATCAGAGGTACATCCCTAGGTACTCTGATATCGCGGCTCCCCTGACGGATGCTCTAAGAAAAACAGAGCCTCAAACAGTCGTCTGGGACGAGACCAAGGAAAGAGCTTTTAGCGCCCTAAAGAGTGCCCTAACAAGCCAGCCTGTGCTACGATCGCCAGACTATACAAAAGGGTTCATTGTTCAGTGCGATGCTAGTGAGCGAGGCATGGGCGTTGTACTGTGCCAACGGGAAAATGGAGAAGTAGAACACCCCGTCCTGTATGCTAGTCGTAAGCTGACCAGTCGTGAGCAGGCGTATAGCGCCACCGAGAAAGAGTGTGCGTGTCTCGTGTGGGCCGTTCAGAAATTGTCATGCTATCTAGCCGGCTCGAGGTTTATCATTGAGACGGATCACTGCCCTCTCCAATGGCTGCAGACCATCTCTCCCAAAAATGGCCGCCTCCTGCGCTGGAGCCTCGCTTTACAACAATATTCCTTTGAGGTGCGTTACAAAAAGGGGAGTCTCAACGGTAACGCCGATGGCTTAAGTCGAAGCCCCTAACGTAGGAATCAGCCTCAAAATTGTTTGTTACTGATGTTTTTCTTCCTGAGGCAGGATTTTTTTTAACATATTGCTTTTGTTTAGTGTTTCAAAGTGATGATATGCTTTCTAGTGCAATTTTTCAATTTGTGGACGCGTTCTGAGTGATGCTAGACTACTGTAAGGAACTAGGCAGTGGTATAAAAAGGGGAAAGAGCCTGGCAGGGCTTAGTGAGGGTTGTGCCGTGCTTGCTGACTGAGCGGTTGAGTTTTCAGCGTAGTTCTAACGCTTGCCGGGAACGAGAACAAAAATGTGAACTCTCCCGAAGTCACTTTGCAGTGTCCCGTGCGAACCTGAACGAGAGAACGAGGCCTTCTCTGTGCGCTGCGCTCAAGAAACGTCAAGGGACGCCCGACTTCGGTTATGAGCATCATCGAGCGACATCCCTCCGGACAGCGGATGCAGTCCCCTGTCCATCGGGATCTCCTTCCCCCGGCGGGGCGGTCTGTTGCGTTTCGCCTGCGACACGTGGTTTTGCCGGCGCGACTGCGGCGGGGCGGCAGACATTTTGGCCCGATCGTCGTCGCCGCAACACTCATCGCCAGGTGTTTCCAGGCGCGTCTGCGGCGATGCGACCGCCTAGGGATCCTCCTCGCATTCCAGTCATTGTGCCCGAAACAGGCGATGCCAAAGCAGGGATCTCATTCCAGTTATTGGGCCCGAAACAGGCGATGCCAAAGCAGGGATCTCGTTCCAGTCATTGTGCCCGAAACAGGCGATGCCAAAGCAGGGATCTCATTCCAGTTATTGGGCCCGAAACAGGCGATGCCAAAGCAGGGATCTCGTTCCAGTCATTGTGCCCGAACGGCAGCGCCACGACAGGGTGCTACGAGATCGTGCGCAGCGCCACGACAGGATGCTACGAGATCGTGCGCAGCGCCACGACAGGGTGCTACGAGATCGTGCTCGACATGGTGCTACGGCATCGCTACGACAGTGTGCGTCACCATTAGCCCATTGTACATTCACGTGCTCGTCTTTTGAGGGGTTCCTTCTTGCCCTCAACTGCGAGAGTATAAAAACAGCTGCCCCCGGACGCCAAAAGGAGGGCTCCGATTTCTTCAGTTGAGTGAAGTGCTCTCCCGTCTCTCTACTTCGGTCAAACCTGACCGCCAACTCTTTGCGATGTTAAAATAAACAAGTTGTTTTGTTGTTACCAGTCGACTCATGCTTTGCCGGGACCTTCGGATGCTTCCAGTTGTACCCCAGGCCGCCAGGCCAACGCTACCCTTGGGGCTTGCGACCCAGGTACAACCACGGGCGTCAGCGCCGAGTTCCCAACAGATCGTACCAGCGGTCCGATTCAAACACCTTCTTTGTTGCTCGTGGGATAATTTCGAGCAGAATGTCAAGCGGTTCGGATTGTTGGAGTTGGTGTTGAACGGCAACTAGCTTCTTACTAACCAGGGTGGGAATGCTGTCACTTGTATCGTTGGCATACGTGACGTATCCGGGTAGGCGGACGTGTGTGTTCGTTTCTTACAGTGCGATGATTTCAGGGGGTCTTGTTGATGTAGCCATGTATTGTATCAGTGATCCATACTTGTTCTTGTAGCCCCGGCAATTCCACTGTCACACCGTGGTTTCACCTGGGGAGCCCCCGCGCTTACTGCATATATGTTGAGGAGGAGCCTTCTTGGTTATTAAGGGGTGGTGATGCCTGCACAAGATGGGGTTCTGGGGAGCCCAGAGAATCTGGCAAATCTGGTAGGGTCTGATGAGCTGTTTTCTTGGAGCGCCGGCTTTGACGAGCTTCCAGTGCGCTCCTCTAGTCTCATGATGCGTTCTGCCAACTGAGTGTTAGAGTGTTGTTGTATTGCTGCAAATTGTTGTCGTGCCGCTGTCTGTTGTATAGCTGTGAGTTGTTGCTGCATGGTAGCCCAATCAAACGCGCTTCTCGTTTGTAGGTTGTCACTCTTTTTTGCTTTCAAAGCGAATAGCATTGCCTACGTTGAGCAGTCTTTTCTTATCTAATTTGCTGAGAAGAGGCGGGGAGCACACTCAAGTGGAGAGAATTTCAATGGGGCCGAATCAGCGCAGTGAAAGTAGATAACCAGATGATGAGGGTGGTGCCGACGTCTGCAATTGGTCCGCTTCCCTTACTTAGCTTGCGGTGGCTGGTCGAAAATCGCGGCGGCGTGCAACGGAAGTTCAAGAAATACCGCTAGAACGGATGCTCAGCAAAAAAAAAAAAAAAAGAGTTGGCAGCGCGATGTCGTACACGTGCCGAAAGGTCTCGATAACGTTATAGTGCCACGCAATTTTTTTCATTAGACTCAAATAAATCCATGATCCCCTGCAGCTCCGAGTAGAGAGTGCCACAGCGATCGGCGGACAGCCGTCTTCTATTCCTTTCGGAACGGGGCGGTCCGAAAATTCAGTTTTGTTCGGCATATTAATGCGCCTTTAACGCGTAACTTCACCTTGACTCTGTGAGCCCTCGTGCTTTTGTGACGTCGCGCGTCAGACAGGCGAAGGGGTGCAGCCCGAAAACGTTTGTCCAGTAGCAATTGGACAAACGACGTCTTTTAGCTAATGGCAAAAAAAAAGGCACCGAATCAGTTATTGTTTTTCTTTAGTTCGGTCTAATCATGCATAATCAGTATTCACATATCTTATCAGATGAGGCACTTTCGCGGTTTTCGTGACGTCGCATGACAGACAGGCTCAGGGGAGGTGAGTGAGTGAGTGAGTGAGTGAGTGAGTGAGTGAGTGAGTGAGCGAGTGAGTGAGTGAGAAAACTTTATTTTGAATCAGAACGATTGCAGTCCGGCGAGTTAGTGGGCTGGGACCTCCGCCGAGGTTTCGGCCAAGAGTTCTTGCCTCTCGGCGGCTTCCTTGGCCCGCTGGGCTGCCAAGAGTTGGTCTTGCAGGTTCGAGCTGTGCAGCGCGGCCTGCCATCGCGCGCGGAGGCTGTCGATGGAGGCTTCGCTCGCATCGTACTGTATTAGTCTCTAGCATTCCCGTAGCATGTGTTCTATAGCGGGGCTCTTGCTCGAAAATTTTTTTACCAATCGCGGAGGGCTGACTGCAGAATTCGAAGAGAAAAGTTTGGAATAGTTTTACGTTACGGCGCCCCTGTATCGGTAAACTGAGCTTACGAAGTGCAAAAACAAAGTTTCACTGTTAAGCCGTCAGTAAGCCATTTAAAAGACGAGAAAACGATAGACGGGCTTGAAGATACCGCGCTAGCGTGCCGTGATGCCATCAGGAGTCGACAAAATCGGCTGGAACTAGTTAATAGTGTCGAAAAAACAATGACCTCATTGCACTCTGAAGAAACAAACGACTCTGCCTGTCGAGCTCTGATAACGTTTTTGTAGAAAAATGTCTCAAGCACGCGAGCAACTTTGAAATCCGTGACGTCAAACTGAAGTACAAGGGCTGCGTTTTATGAGCGGAATTCGAAGAGGCAAATGCCGCTCTTAATTTTGTCCGATAGTAACAAACATTCTCTTGCCAAATACACCAAATATAGTCTTCGAAAAAAAAAAACACTTCACAAGACTGAACTAACCTTGTTTTACTCTTTGGCGACCCTCTGACGTCGCGTCGTCGTAACGGTTACCTGAGTTCTTACACTGCCAGTAACTGTCACACCCGTGTATTCCACAGATATTAATTGCTATCACTAGAACAACGGGGCTAAATGCTGTCATAGAAAGCCTTGAACTTAAGCCTTTGTATGCTTCCCATGCGCTCATCGTAACGCCTTCTTTTTGATTCACCTGTCTACGTACGACAAGAAAGGAGAGGTCAAAACCTTGGACAAAGTGCGGCATGGTTTCGAAGACGGCGACTACGTCAAGTTTTCAGAGGTCAGGGGCACGCCCGAGATTAATAACTGTCCGCCCACGGAGGTAAAAGTTTTATGTGAGTGAAGCTACCTTTTCTCTAGAATGCTGTGCCATTTTTTTTTACTTTTAGGATATCACCGTTATGGTTTTTAAAAATATTGGTGAATGATTGTTACATGAGTTGCCATATTTCTGTAAGGCTCAGACACACTTTCATTTTAAGAAATATTGAAGCTACCGGTTAGCTGTTATTTCTGCCTATGGAGAGTACACTTGTACAAAAACAATGACATATCATTTCAGTAAGAACCGAATTAGTAAACTAATTAATTAGCCCTTCGTTCCCTAAACTACCCACAATTCAATCTTCGCGACAGCTTATCAAAACACCACTACAGGCCTAAATATGAAGTTACGTTTTCTGTGCTTAAATCAGAATTTTTAGGCATCAAACTCAGCGTAGCGTTAGAGATACGTTGATCATTACAGAGACCTGCATTCTTGTTGCCTTTAGTTAGTAATACAACAGAAAAAAGGGTCACAACGCTATGTAAAAAAGGGCAATAGGGAGAGTATATGCAAGCTTTTCGTGTTATTAAATACCAACTTCTCCTTCTCCTGAATAATAATAATAATAATAATAATAATAATAATAATAATAATAATAATAATAATAATAATAATAATAATAATAATAATAATAATAATAATAATAATAATAATAATAATAATAATAATAATAATAATAATAACAATAATAATAATAATAAAACGGGTCTTTTGTGACTACTTGGCCTAGATGAACTATACCATTCACAAACTTTTGGATAGCTATAGGTTATTGAACTAGTAACCAGTTTACCATCGCAGGTAAACCGAATATCGGAAATGGTGTCATTTAATAACCATAGTATGTGCGTCAGGAAGTGCTACGATACGGAAGTTTTCAAAGTTCAGCAAGTGTCTCAAATTTGCGATAAAATTGCCGCGTTTGCATAGTGCGGATAACGGTGTTGTACGGACACAAGTATACGAGGTCACTGGGTGTCGTTGTGAACGCACTCTAAGAGGGATCTGCACCTCCTGAGCCTTTTGTCCCCAGATAATAATAATCGCCATCTATCTTGCGTTGTTTCCCTTTCTTGAACTCTCTGTGAGCTCTCTACCTTCCTGTACAGGAAAGCTGTATACGTCTTGCTCGTATACGTGCACGCTGTTCGTGGCGTGAAAATACCATGCGCTCAGCGTTAAACAAATAAAAGGCACGCGAGACAGATTACATTTATCGTTCCGGTAGAAGAGATATGCTCCAGAGCGTTGCAGACATTTCCGAAAAAGCGAAGCGGCCTTGGTACCTGCAGTGGGTATAAAATATTGTAATGATGATTAAATCGGGGGTAGCTTCGTATGGCTCACGCGTTATCGCCTATACTGTAGCGGTTATTGTGCAACAGAGACCGCTTGTTGCTGTCTCGTTTACCTTTCCTGCTTTTGTCCTTCTTTCCTTTAGGTCCACACACATTCTCCGTGAAGCTTGCGACGAAGATCGGAGAATACGCCATCGGAGGCGTTGCAACCGAGGTTAAGATGCCGAAGGATATCAAGTTTGTAAGCGGCTATTTCTATCGACATGCCGTGTAGCCACTGGAGCGTGACGCTGCGTGTATCGCGGCATGCCTCACGTGGCTAGAAGCAAGCCTCAAACAAAAAATGAAGTGGTGAATTTTAGAAAAAACGAGACCAGCGGCATATATTGTTCTTATTCGTCTTAATTATGTTACTCAGACTATTCGTCGAAGTGTGATTAGTTAAGTAGTTGCGCTTCATTTGAGAAAAATAAATGTGTGTCTTAAAGCATAACTGATTTCTGAAAAGTTGTACAGCGCGCTGAAACTTTCATCTAGTAAAGTTGTCTCTATGACGTCGTATATCTTTTACGGCGCTCTCCATCCTTTTCAGGGCACTGCAGCCTGTGTTATCTATTTCGCTCCAATCTTTTCGCTCTGTTTTCCAAGTAATATCCCAAGAAAACCTGCCAAATATGAAAAAGAAGGAATAGAAAATGGGTAGGCTGTAACAGGGACGCTGCCTCTGTGGGTCGCGTGAAGTATCATGCCCGTACTGAAGACGGTGTATGGGCACTACGATACAGAAATGACGTAATGAAATACACAAGTGACATTTGTTCACGCATTAGAAAGGTTACTTGCCTAACTTATGCTAGAGGTAGTGGGCGTCTTCGTAATGGGTCCGTTTCTTTCGCAGAGGCTGTTTGGACACTAGGGTAAATAAATTGAAAAATAACGAAGCCCGGATGCAGGCATAATCGTTTGCTCACGACTGGCATGCGGGCTTCGTTCTGTTGAAACATGATTGAGAGCACTGCATATCCAGATTGCGCCAGCACGCAGTGACGTCATTTTGAAACCATTTTTGATGCGTTAGCATTAAAGAGGAGAAAAGAGCACGTGTGGGAAGTGTGGGAAGCCAGTCACGTGGTCTGACGGTGGTCTACTCCGGACCCCCGTCAGTTCCTCGAAGGGGCAGGACGTGCATAGATGAGTGCCTGAAAAACACTTTGCAATGTGGAGAACGCGGTTTAAATCGTTGATCCGGGAGCTCAAAGAACTGCGGTGTAACGATAACGCATTCCTCTTGCATTTACTGCTAAATCGCCATTGAATCGTTCTCATACTTCCTGGGTTCCTACAGAGCCTGGTAAAGAAGAACCACGTAAAAGATATAAGGTGATGCAAACAACATTATCGTTTCTTGTTCTTTTGTATTCGCCGTAAAGCTTGTGAAATGCGACTTACGCCCTTAACAAACATTTATAATTTTCCATAATTACACGCAAGTAATTAACTATAACTAATCGCACTTCGATATTATAGCGTGGGTAAGTCGAGACGACCATACGAATAACACACGGCTGGTCTCATTTGTCTAAAATGCATCACTGAAATTTTGAAGTTTAATTCTTGTTACGTGAAACACAGTTTAGTCGGCGCGGATACACATCAATTGTGGAAATCGGGTTCTTAACGTGTGTCTTTACTAAATTAACTGCGGTTGTGCGGAAATACACGTGGTGGAGGAAGTTCCCCTTTCACGTAAACTTCCTTCACCTGCCAGTTTCAGCGGCACCCATTTGATTATTCAGTGTTCCACGGTGAAGAAGAATTAATCAGTTCTACCTCACCCTGCCATCCATTGGCCTACCGACAAGCTCATTGGTAGGGCGACTGCCCCATGGTGCCGCGTTCTACAACTGCGACGTGAACAGCCGAGAAACGCTAAGCGCCGAAAATGTCAATGCCGAAAGAGAAACGCCTGAGGATGTAAGCATCTTTACAAATAATCAAAAGTCATATATCACGCTGAAAAATGGATGGGATGTGAGAAATGGTGATAGCGATGTGCGGGCATTGTTACAATTAGGTGCGGGGGTTAATTAGTGTGAGTTGTTTCGTTAATAGCTTGACCAAGTCATTGCCAGGTATTCAAGGGCGTTAGTGCATTAGTCTCGTTAGTCTAGTTGGGGCATTGTTCTCGCCATCAGCTTTCCTGAAAATGAGTTGCCAAACTGCCCGCTTTTGTTGTTGTTTCTTCTTTGTTCAACTGAAAAGCTCTCTTGCTAAGGAGTGCGTATCGATTTCCTATTGAGCGTCGAGGTGCTTTCTTGTGGATGCCAGTGTTTCCATTCATGCCTTTTTTTTTTCAGAAACCCTTGAAGGAATCTATGGTGAACCCAGAGTTTGTTGCTCCTAACTCGGCAAACGCACATCATCCGGCACAGCTGCATTTGGGGTTCCAGGCTCTACACGCCTTTCACAAGCTGCACTCGCGGCTCCCGCGTCCTTGGAACATGGTACGGAAGCATTGAATGCCGGTGAGGCTAGCGTAGAGTGAAGTACAGAGCTCTATACGATCACAGCAGATGTGGACCGTACGAGGGAAATTACTTGTTGAATGGTAGAGAGTGCATACAGGGCTCCCTCTTGAAGGAACACTAAAGGAAAATATCAACTTGAGGTGGATTGACAGATCGCGCTCCTGTAATAACGAATTTGTCAGTGTAGCGAGAACAGAGCTTCTATAAGCGAAAAAATAACGAAATTGGGAAATCGGAGTGGCGCCACCTGTTTTGGACTATGGTACCTCTCATGCGGCATCAGCACAGGCTGATTTCACAGAGCGGCATAGGTCACGTGGAGACTACGTCAGCTCATGCGTATGCGTGAGTGGTTCAAATCAAAGAACAGCGGGACCTTCAGCGGGAACTTTCTATGCAACAAAGTGATACACGTGTTGGGACACAGAAAACGATTATATATTTCTAGATGAATAACTTATCGATCTAGCTCGACATAATATTTTCCTTTCGTGTCCCTTTAGGTGACTGACAGTTTAGCGACATGCTTGAGGATAAAGTAAAATCTAAAGGCTATTTGAATAAAACTGCGACTGTGGCGTATTGGTATTGCAGTTTCACGGCTCATAAAGTGGCGATGCCGTAGGGGTTCTTCCTCATCAATCACCACTTCAAATGTATGACGAACTTGAGCTGCAACGCGCAAATACCAGACGCCTTAGCAAAGCGGCTGCGCTTGTTGCGGCGCTAATGCGGCGCGGTATTGTGGCGCCACCTGGCAGGTACTCTGCAAATGACGGCTTTGCCTTCAATATTTTGCTGTGCACCTCTTTGTTTTTCTTCCACTTTTTACAGCGAAGCAGTTTATCTCTAGCCCCCGTATGCCGTCCTCTGCATGCATTCTCAGAGGGGGTACCCTAAGCGGCTTGCGTCTGTATCGTGGACAGGAACACGCGCAGCCTACCATTTAAGGGAGAGGGGGAATAGTGTGGCGACAGCGCCTGTACACGTGGCCGGCGCTTCTGCAGTTATAACGTCACGCGCGTCGGAGGTGCCGTAGCTGCTGGAAGGGAGACGGGTAGGGGAGAGGGGAAAAGTGAGTCGACGGCGCTGCAGCTGTAGAGACGGGCTGGAGCGAGGGAGAAATAGTGTGGCGACGGCGCTGCAGCAATGGAGACGGGTAGGGGAGAGGGAGAAAGATTGTGGGCACATCACTACAACAATGGAGCCGGGTAGTGGAGAGGGGAAAGTGTGGTGACGGTGCTACAGCGACTAGTGCTCCTGTATATGCTCCCGCAGGGAGCAGAGTTGCGCATAGGTCCGGCTTATGATCCAGCTCTGCAGTGGAGCCACTCCTCGCGCGCGCAGGAGGCAAATGCCGCGTGGTGTTCCATTTGCTTTTGTCTGCTGGTCGCGAGCTACATGCGGCAACTGTACGCAAGCGCTGAGCAAGATGACACTTTTTAATGCAGGCCAAGCTCCAACGATTGACGTAGGCGTAGAGGTACCAACGCCCCCGAAATGTTTAGTTTGTGTGTACATATATACACGCACATATACGAACGCACGCACGAATGCACATATAAAGTATAGGACCCCCTCGATCTCTCGAAATGAAATCCTCACTACGCCCGTGGCTCAGACAGCTCAAAAGTTCCCGTGCAAAAGCGCATTACCTTGCAACAAAAAGCGGTGCGACGTTTTTGAGCACGCATGTGAAGTTTCCTCGCGGAGGCCGAAGGCAAGAAATGTTTTAAAGGGTGTTTAAAGAAAACGTCACGCACGTGTGTTAGACAATTCTGTGAGCACATTTTGGCTGCCAAAACGAGACGAATAATGGATGTTGCGAACAGAATTATCGCGCCTGCAATTATGTCAGTGACCGTTGACCATCATTCATCACAAAACGTCGTTCACAGCAGCTGCACGTTCTCGATATATGCGGTTCAGACACGTAAATTTAAACGCATTTGAAATGTTCACATGCGCACATCTTCTGCAAAGCTTATTTTTATGCTTCATATCGCAAACTTAAGAGCTGCTTCGTAGCAGCAAGTCTGCAAGTGGAAAAAGATGCAAGATGCACGAGCTTCTAGATGAAATTTATTTCGTACAAGGGAATGGATGAGCAATGGCTGGTGGCAGCAGGAGATGAGTGCTGGTTATTGGAGCCTTGGGGGGGCTGAATTCAAAGCCACTGGAAAGGCAACAAGTTATTAAGAGTAACAACTGGTTATTTTTATTGGACTAGCTAATCACAAAAGATGACAAACTGGTAAAGTAATTATTCACACATTGCAGACTGTAATATGACAGCACATTTTTTCTTTATCTCTTCATACTACTCAGGTTAATTTTCTATAGAACAGAGCTTATTACATGTACAAAAATAATTTCACATTCCTCACGCGTCGACTAAGGATGATCGAACAAGCAACATATATATGCAGGCGCTAAATGCTGTAGCTATCCCAGTTGTCTTATAAGCGGGAGCGCACGGTGTTTTCGCTTACTACAAAACAATGAACACCAGGACATCAATCGACTTTACATGGAAAATCAGAACGCCGACAAAAACAATAATAAAACGGAGCAGAGAAAAGCCATGGTGCAGCGGGCCCAATTTCACCGGCTAGTATTCACTCTGTTCTGAACACACTTTTCTGGAGCCGCATAATCAGAACAATCGTATAAGCAACAAAGAGAATTGAGCGAGTTGGTAAGTTAACATTATAGGGGTATATGTGCAGCGCGACGCAGACGTGTCATCCTTTCTTTGTTTCGCGTCTGTGTCGCGCTGCACATATACACCAAAAATTGTACAACTGAACAATCTCTCATGCCAGGCGTACGCATTTCAGCGTCTACAGGAGTGTTAATCGAGATGAATGTCGCTTTAGTTTAAACAAGTCGAACTCACCTCTGTAAAAAAGGCGAACGGACCTCGCATATCCTGGCCCCTTTCGGAGCCGGCCGGTGTCGTCCGTCCGCACGGCACCGCGTGAAAAGCTTTGCCACCTTCCATGCGATTTGCGCAGTTTGGTGCGCTGCAACCCGTCATACTGCAATACAAGTGTCAAAATGATCTGCTTCGTAGCACTTCACCGAATTCATTAACTTATTGTCCTCGAATACCGTACCTGCAACCAGGAGCCGATCGTTGCTACGCGCGCTCGATGGTCCGCTGATTACAATTTCGATGGCACCGACAGAAACGAGTCGGCGCCGTGTCCGTAAAGTTGGCTTCGGAGCGCGCGGTTGATTATTTGACGTCATTTTGCACCACGTGATCGCGCTCGGCGAATAGCAGTGCGAGCGGTGCCGGAAAAGGTATGCGCAACTCTGCTCCCTGCGGGAGCATATACAGGAACACTAACAGCGACGGAGACGGGTAGGGGACAGGGAGAAAGATTGTGGGCACAGTGCTCCAGCAATGAAGACGTGTAGGGGTAGAGGGGGAAAGAGTGTGGAGATGGCGCTGCAGAAATGCGGACGTTAAAGCCCCTTAAACTACCTAAAGTAACGGCATTCTCCTTCTCCGCCCTCCTTCCTCCTCGTTTCTCTTCTTTTTCACGCACCCTCCTCGACCGTGACGCTGCCTACACCGCTCGAGCGTAGCAACGGCGTCAACATGCGCTCCTCGCCGCTCCGTAGAAGCTTCTCGAGCGAAAATGGCGCTAAGCATGGCGCGAGGGCCCACGTGATGCTATTAGGCCAATAGCGACGCGTCCTCGGCCTCAGCCAGAGCGCGCGAGGAGGAGGCGGCATCCTTCAAAGCTAACCGCTACTTTACGATGTTTGAGGGGCTTTAGTTGACGGGTGTGAGAGAGGGGGAAAGAGTGTGGTAATGGTGCTGCAGCAATGGGCCGCTATCTTGTACACGGTCGAAAAGCCGACGTTCGATTTCGCCTCGCGCGATTGGACTAGATTGGCCTAGGCCGCGATATCGGCGCAGCCTGGACAATCGCGCGAGGCGAAATCGAACGTCGGCTTTTCAACGTGTACAAGATAGCGGCCATGGAGACTGGTAGGGGGAGAGGGCGAAATAGTGTGCCGACAGTGCTGCAGCAACGGAGACGGGTAGGGGAGAAGGGGAAAGTGTGGCGACGGCGCTGCAGCAATGCGGACGAGTGGGGGAGAGGAGGAAATAGTCTGGCGACGCGCTGCAGCAATGGAGATGGGTAGGGGGAGAGGGGGAAATAGTGTGCTGACCGCGCCTGTGCACATGGCCTGAACTTTTGTGGTTATAACGTCACGCGCGTCGGAGGTGCCGGCGCGGCTGCAGCAGCGGTTACGGCAGATGGGTATGATTTCATAATGTGTGCAGCCCATCTATGCAGCCTAAACAGCTTCACTGGTGATCAGTCCCCTTATGAATGTTGCGGCCCCACGCATTCTTTCCCTTTGTCGTTCTTGAGTTTTTTGCATGATTAGATGTATGACACATTAGAAGCCTCAGGCAAGCTGACACGAATGAGAACCACTGCACGGAAACACTGAGAATAATGTGCCATTGAAACTAAAGTGTTGGATAAGGCGAAACACGTCCGGCGCGAATTGCTTCAGACAACAGACTTCACGAAGTATAGCAAAACTATTACGTATATCGCGAGTAATAAGACCATCAGCCGATGCGCAGAGCCTGGTTTACGAAGGCCGCTGATTGCCATGGTGCAGGACGACGCAGCGGCGGTAGTCCAGCTTGCGAAGGAGAAGAATGCCTTGCAGGCCGACCCATTGGACAAGGTGGACGAGAAGCTTCTCACTACGCTCTCTTGCGTGTCAGCAGGTTCCCTGTGTCCCATGCAAGCCGTCATCGGCAGCATTGCCGCACAGGAAGTCATTAAGGTGAGCTCTCAACGCGTGTTGCTCCACGGATTGTAAACGCACTCGCCACGCATACTGCGGCCACTTTAATAGTCGGCCCTTTCGAAATAGCAACGATTAAATGGTCACTGAGAGATAATGTAGTTGACATCAGGCAGAAAAATAAAATGGAGCTGGGCAGGCCATGTAATACGTAGGGCACATAACCGGGTCGGTTGGGTCTACAGAATCTGGGCCAGCAAAAGGGAAGCGCAATCTCAGATTCACCTCTGTCATTCCATCACCGCATTGCAAGCCTGTCATTCATCTCACAACTTTTAATGCGCAAGAATTTTATGGCGAGTATCGCAGCCCCGTCACGCGAAAAGTGTAATGCCTTGTATATGCACAAAAATGCGTCATTTCCAAAGACATGTAATCGTTATAATGGTGTTAATGTAGATGATTCGTAGGTTTATAAGAGATAAGGAACAATTGAAACAATAAAAATAAAAAGAGAATACCCGTCGGAATACATAGGACTCCTTAGAAAAATGGACGGGGAAGGTTATAGTAGGGGTGGGTCAACCGAAGTTTGGGGGTGGGTCAACTTGAAATTTGGGGGTTTGTCGACTGAAATTTGAATGTGGAGCAACTTAAATTTGGGGGTGGGCGAACTTAATATTTGGGGGAAGGCCAACTTAAATTTGAGTGCGGCCAACTTGAATTTTGGGGCTGGGTCAACTAAAATCCCGATGGGGTGGGCAACTTGAAATTTGGGGGCGGTTCAACTGAAACTTGGGGGTACGCTTACGCATATTTAGACAACTCCAATAGAGTTTCTGCATTCTTTCTTTTGTTGTTCTATGTACTGCTCACCTTATCTTAAACTCCACAGATATTCGACGTGTTGGCCATTCTCTACAGGTCGTCCGACCGCGTGTCCGTACATCAACTCTTGTCACTTCATTTTTTTTTATGCAGCCACAAACTGGAACAGCCTTCCTCGTGATATCACCCCCATAACATGCACAGAAGCGATTACAAAGGCTGTCACTTCGCATTTCGCCTTTTTATATATTGATCGCATTCGGTTGATGTGCTTCTCTGATATTGAATTGTAACATCAGAATTGCGTTAGTACTTGTGTGTTCGGTCTTTATACCTAAACATATGGGCCCATAGTCGCAAAACTTTCTTACGCTAAAAGCGTTCCTGCCAGCTTATAGTGATGTAGGACATATTATTAATGATGGTGATCAGCCCATGAAAAACAGCACTTAGGAACGAAAAGCTTTGTGAATTCGGCCCCTGTCCAGTTCCGAGAAGTAAGCGTCTTGCATTACATTAAAGTGTATTTATTTGCAGGGTCTTTTTGTATTGCAACGTTTAAATTCACAGTTACGAGTCTGGGGCTTTAACCCACCCTTTATGTAATACTTAACCGCTCAGAGGGTTATTGAAATGAAGTAAAACCTATTTACTGTAAAATGAAACAAATCTGTCAGCCAGTGTTTCTTAACTAACCGTTAATTTCGGTAGGCTGTTGTAGAGGTGCGAAGGTTCCGCGAGCTGGAGTGGTGCCGCCGTCGTCGTCGTGCTGTCTCGCCATCGACGGCGCATGGAACGTCTCTCACGCGCGGAACGTGAGAGGTTCTACAGAGTAGCGGAGTGGGCTTGCCTGAACGAGATGTCAACTCCTCCCGGAGGCAAAGCACTGAAAGCGACAGCAAGGCTTAGCGTTGCGCACCGAACGCTGTTGCAAGGAGGAGCGTGCGAACGGCGTGCAGATGTCGCACCTCGACGACGCACGAGATGAGAACGAAAGAAAACTGCCGGCGTTGGTCAGCGTGCAAGGAGTGGATTACAAAAAGTTAGCTTGACGTTCGCCACAGCCGGATGCGCAAACGGCTGCTCAACGCAAATGCTACCGCGTGTGCGCACAGCGTTCACGCCGCAGCACTGAAATCCACAACACTGCCGGCCTGGATCCGGTAGAGCCGACTGAGCGGTGCGGGATAGGATGCGTGCACTTGGCTTCGTCGCTTTTGGCAGCCGAACGCGCCTCGTGTCTCTGGAGGCCTTGTGACGTTCCATGCCTGCGCCGCGCATGCGTCGTTGATAGCAGGACAGCACAACAACGCCGACACCAATGGCGAAGGCGCGCCCGGAACGTTCGCGTAATTACTATCGCAGTAAAACGACGGGAACGATTAGGAGTGCGGATCAACTGCGAATATCTCAACAACGGTCGGTTTCCAGATGACATTGACCTGTTCGGCAACGCTGGGGACGAATTGCAATGAATGACGGAGGGCGTTCACAGAGAAAGTCTAAGAGCAGGGTTGATGATTAATGTGCAGAAGGCAAATGTAGTGTTCAATAGCCTGGTGAGGAAACAAGAATTCATGATCGCCTTTCAGCCTCTGGAACTTGCGAAGGAGTACGTTTATTTAGGTAATTTACTCACAGGGGGTCCTCATTATGAGAATGTAATTTGCAGAAGAATAAAAGTGGCTTAAAGCGCATACAGCAGACATTACCAAAGGAAGACAGGGAGCTCAGCGCTGTCGTTGAAAAGAAAAGTGTGCAATCATTGCATTCTACCGGTATGGGGGCAGAAACTTGGAGATTAGCAGTCGGGGGTGATTGGAGATCACTGGGTGAGGCCCAGGACAGCCTTCTACCTTTCGCTGTGGGCGTGAGCATTGTGTGCAAGCATGCTATAGGAACACTAACGTTTTAGCTAAGCTGCTTTCGCGTATGCACTGGTCTGAGCGGAACGGACAATATGCGTCGGGCTTAAGATTCTCTAATGTTTCACTGGATGCTGATTAGCGCCGGTTGTTTGCCGTCAGTATCGTCTCGTGTACCATCCAGACGCGGAGGGTGTCTGCCCGGGCCCTCCAGGATCATATAAAGTTCATTTCACCTCACCTCACCTCCAGGGCCACTGGCGGCGCCCCTCCTCACCTGAGCGTCGTGAGACGCCTGGTATAGCTGCCAGGGGGCTTGTACCTTCTGACCAGCAGGAGTTGCGATGTGTACTGCGTCGCGCCCTCACACCCGCCGTGGTTGCTCTGTGGCTATGGTGTTAGGCTGCTGAGCACGAGGTCGCGGGTTCGAATCCCGGCCACGGCGGCCGCATTTCGATGGGGGCGAAATGCCAAAACACCCATGTACTTAGATTTAGGTGCACGTTAAAGAACCCCAGGTGGTCGAAATTTCCGGAGTCCTCCACTACGGCGTGCCTCATAATCAGAATGTGGTTTTGGCACGTAAAACCCCATAATTTTTTGCGTCGCGCCAACCCGTCACACCCGCGCATATCGTTAGAACACCATCTGAGAAGTTCGAACGCGATAAATATAAGGCTTGATCTCGTTATCACTACTTCGCTCCCCTTCGGGGGAAACTGCCAAATTTTTGAAGGCATTTCGTTCTCTGCTGACTTCACATTGGCTTAGCGTGTCTGGGATCTGGCTATCTTGTAACCACTACCAAAGAAATGGTTGGTTAGGTCATTTGTAGATGTCGCATGAACGTGATCTCGGTATCGAATATACCTCTTCATGCCGAGAACACGCAACAGTATTCAGTAACGAAGATTACTAACAAAAATGAGTATAATTAGCCGGAAACATCCGGGTTCATACATTGCGCAATATTTATTGCTAGAGCCGTCTGTTGAGTATACGCTAGCTTACACTCGTATCCCGGATGTTCCCACGTGCCCCGAGCTCTCGCCGCGCGCGTAAACTTTGCGTGCTTTTAAAGACAAGGTCTTCTTTGCTGACTTAACATGGGCTTGAAGTAGCTGCGATCTGACTACCTTGCAACAACTTCCAGTAAAAGAAGGGCCAACCTGAATTAATTCTAGGGTTTACGTTCTAAAACCACGATTTGATTGTGAGGCACGCCGTAATGGTAAACTCCGGAATGAATTTGACCACCACCTGGGGATGTTTAACGTGCCCTCAATTCACAAGAAATGACAAATGTAGTTTCGACGCTAAAGAAGACGAAGGTCTGCACATTCGCGCATGAAATACGAAAATACGAAATGAAATAGTAATGAACACGAAAAATAGACAAAGAGACAGAATAGAGATATATATTCAACATATAATCATATAACCATTTGAACCATCATAAACGTCGGCCTTGTCTTTTCTAGCGTCGACAGCCCCCCTCTCCCCCCCCCCTCTTTTTTTTAACAGTGGAAGTTTTCGCAAGGGCTAATAATTTTAGTGGTCACGTCAGTCCCATTTCTGAACTGGGTAGCACCCGTGCTGCAAAAGCATGACTCGCGTCCTGCGTTGTAGCGCTTGTACGCATGTTTGCTAAAGCTTCAGACGACCGAGCTTGCAGACCGACCAGCAATTTCACTCATGCCCCTGCGGTAACATTGCTGCTGAGCACGAGGTGGTGGGATCGATTTTCGGCCGCTGTGCGGCCGCATCTTGTTAGGGATGAAATGGAAAAAAAAAACTCTCGTGTACATGGAGTCCCCGTTAAGGAACCCCATGTAAACAATATTGATCGGTAGTCCCACGTTAGAGCGAATACTGTCTCAACCGACGTGCTTCCTTAATCGAAAAATTGCGATGACAGAAGTAAACGCGTACCACTCAATATATGTCACCACCGGAATGGTTTTCACAGCGACTTGCGTCGCTCCGATTAATGTTGTTGTTTCCTTGTTGTAGGCGTGCAGTGGCAAGTTCACGCCGATCCAGCAGTGGTTTTACTTCGACGCCTTCGAGTGCCTCCCACAGGTGGGCGAAGTTCCGGAGGTGGATGCCATTGCAATGGTGAGCGCTACGGCCTGCGTAGATGACTCGTAGCTATGAAACCGCCCACTTCACTTTAAATGATGCCAACTCCACATTATGTTAGAGAGAAGCTGTTAGTGCGACTAGAAGTGATCGAAAATCTTACATGCGTGGTTTCAGAGTGCCCCCCCCCCCCCCACGAAAAAACAAGAAAGGAGAAGAAAACTAGGTCATTCAATGAGTTTATATTTGAAGGAAATGTGATGCATGTTATGACTGATGTATAAGAAGAATCTGAAGTGTCTTGGTTTAGAGGCTTAGTGAAAAATGCTGAACCTTCCTTTTTCGTAAGCATATATTACGAACCTCGTAGACAATCTGCTCAGTGGTCTGGAAGACCTTCATGTGCCACAAAGTCCACATTTTGAGAGAAGGGGGAGCATTTTATGAATGATATCTGGTCAAGTGTGAAGAGCGTCAGTTAACTACAGATAGTGCAAAACATTTCTTAAGCAAGCGTTCGAAAGCGTCATGCTGCCGTTAGCAGCTGTTTCTCAATATCCCGAGAGAAAGATATAAGCCACAGGTTGCCCGGCTGTTTTAGGTCAAGTAAACAATGTACCAGGTTTATATTTAGTGAGACTAAAGGATGGGGCTATGCGTGATGTGTAGGTAAAGTTCAAAGCGCGTGGCTTAATTATTGATTTTGTAGTAGATTACGTTTTCAATGGCTCCACAGCGCTATCAGTGTATGTTTTACGAACGGTTCAAAATTTAGCCCTCTGTCCTGGGAAACTATAACTGTCACCCAAGCTTAAACTGAGTGATAATACGGGGAACATTAAGAACTATTTGCACGCGAAGTTAGAAGTTTGTGGATGAATTAGAACCTTCGTAATAAAAAGGGTCCAGCAAATACTCGCAAGCGTTATCCGCGTTATCCGTTATCCGCTGTTTCCCAGTGTAAGGACACAATTCTGTCTTAAGTTGGTGCGAATGGGAAGCATGTTAAGTTTATTGTGAGGGTAAACTGTAACGTTTCTCGAATATTTATAAGCTTTGAGAATAACTTGTCGACCTTCATTTTCCCCATATTTTCATGTGTTATACGAAGTGCCCACGGCGTTCCCGGTCAACTAAACGAGTCACAGTTCTTATATTTCGTCGAACTATAACGGTGATTTGTAGGCAAAGGTCTAATGGTGTGGTTTAGTTTCAGCATTTGCAGTAAATTACGCAGGCAAGCGCTGTGAGTGTGCCTGTGCAAGCGTGACTTACGAACTGCGAAAAAAGTGGCCCGCAGTCTTAGGAGAACTGTGATTGTCGCCGACATCACGTCTGGCGAAAATGAAGAGAACATTGTCACCCACTTGCGTGTGAATTTTAATGCGGGTGTATAACTTATAGTGCTTGAAACAAATTACTTTAGCAAGTGCTCATAAGCGGTATACGGCCGTTAAACTCAATGTTTCCAAGTAGAGAACAACTCTACGTGGCATTCAGTTAACATTTATTGGAAATCGGAACATTGTTGCAGGTGTTGCGTGGGGAAAGCTTACCATTCCTAGAATAATTACGATTGCTTAAAAAAAGTGCTGTACCCTCAATTTTCTCCGATATTCATGGGTTATGCGAGGCTCCAATAGTGTTGTTGAATAACTGAACTAGTCAGTCAAAGTGGTGAGATGGGCTTGTTGGTTGCTAGATCTCGCATTCATGTTTGCAGCGCCAATTTATAAAGTACTTACACACAGAAAGGAACGAGTACACCGGACGAGCGCTGGACCAGTTTGGTCCGCTGGTCCAGTTTGATCCAGCTGGTGGTGACTGGTCCAGCGCTTGTCCAGCCCACATGCGTCCTTCTGTGTAGGTGTTTTTTTTTTCCCAAATCCGCGCTGCAAACACGAATGCAAGAAAACGAGCCTTTTTTATCTATATTTCGTTGAAACATAGAACAGCCTATGGTCGATGTGCAGGCAAAATTCTGAGTGAGTCGTTCTATCACGCACACCTTTTAGCACGTATTCGTGGAATACGTATAACAGACACCGAGATCAAATTTGGCGAGAATGAGGCGTCGGGCGTGGGGAGGGGGGGAGGGGTGGCGGAGAGGAGACTTATACGAGGTCACGGGACTGAGCCTGCTGTGTGAGCTATGAGCGAAATATAGAAAAGCTTATGATTTTGTCCAATAATAGGATGTCTTGCTAGTGTGTGACCGTAATCTCAGCTTTCTGGAGCCATTGACATTTCTTAATCATAGGTATTGTTTTTACTATTTTCTTTGCAATCCGGTCAGCTGAAAAACTGGGGAATCAACTGTGAGTAAGGAGCAACGAAATAACCTGAAATTTCTTGTTTGTTTGGGGGAAAACTCCCTCAGAAGCACTCCAAATGCCTCGACGGGTATATGAAGATGACGTCACGGGACGCGCACCTGCGTTTGAGTGACACAAAAGGTTCCGAGAGGTGAGCGAGGACGTGGAAGATGACTCAAGAAGCCGGAGACCGTCAACAAGCAGGAATGACGATAACGTTGACCGTGTAAGACAGATGCTGTGTGCTGATCGGCAGGTGACTGTTCGAATGATAGCCAAGCAGTTGAACATGCGAAAGGACAGCATTTGGAGCGCGATCACTGAAGATTTGGGCATGCAAGAAATCTGTGTAAGGATGGTGTCGCGGCTGGTGAATTCGGGTCAGAGCTAGCTCCGCGTGAACATGTCTGAATATCATCGCACCATTTTCAAACTGAACGACAGTTGCTTTTTCTAGTCATTACCGGTGATGAGGTGTGAATTTTTTTTAGTACGACCCAGAATCCAAGTGCCAGAGATGTCAGTGGAAGTCTCCGCTGTCTCCGCGCGAGGCCGAAGAATCAAGGCACTCCAAGTCAAGCTGTTAGCGTTTTTCAATGTCAGATGCATCGCCAACAGTTAGCTCTTGCCACATGGCCAGATGATGAGTGAGCAAGTTCGCAAATAGATTTTGCAGCGTTTGCTTCGCTCAGAGTGCGAGAAGAGACGGGAGTTGTGGCGGGACAAATTCTGGTTGCTGCATCAAGGCAATGCACCGAGTCTCAATGCCTTCAGCATCCGGCACTTTCTGCCCAAGTGAAACATTGCCATCCTAAAACTACCAACCTATGTTCACCCGAACTTCCCCCTGTTACTTTTTGTTCTCCAAGCTCAAGGGAATTACCTAGGAAACCGTTTTGAAGGCGTGGAGGTGATCGAGAGGGCCATAACTACGAAGCTGCGGAACATCCCAAATGAATCCTTCCAGCGATGCACAGAAGCGTAACAAAGAAGGATGAAAAATAGTATTGGACTGAAGAGGGATTAGTTTGAAGGCGATACCAAAGAGTTTGCCATTTGGCACAGAAATAACTTGTTGATCACTTCAGTTCAGTTACTTTTTAGACAGACATCATTTGCGAAGCTAAACGTCCGAAGGTGAAGCGCGGTCTTGGCTACATAAAGAAATGCTCGAAAACATTATATGTGGGAAATGTTGCAAATTGGTGACTAATATGTGAAAAACCTCTATAAAGTGTGTGATTTAATTACAGGCTAGATAAATTCTTATTGCGACTGCTCGAATGAAACAGCTTCGCTGGAAATTGCGCTGTGATTCTGCATGGCCGCACAAATTTGCTGTCTTTTTTTTTTCTTTCTCTTGAAGCGAACCGTTCTTAGCGAGCTCTCCCGGATTTTAATGACCACGGCTGCTGGTGCTGCGGACGACGACGACGACATTGTTGTTGTCGTCGACGTCTCACCGAATAGCTATGTAACACAACTACAGCACTCATATAACGAATCCGCCTACGTGTAGCCTCAATTTCACTAACCCTACAGATGTGTCGGCGGCTGGCACTTTTCTTTACGGAATTACGCAGGTCAAAGCAAAAACAGGAAGCGGTTTCTACGTATCTCCAGTACAATAATTACACCCCGTCAAGCGTACATTTGTTAAAGCGCAGCTTTCTATGCCTTCTTTTTTGAGGTTCGACGGGTCTGCTTAATTGGTATATCGCCGAGTAAAATAAGCCGATCTTGGATGCAGTGTCATAGCAAAGTGGGTCGATCTCGCAGACAGTGTATGACCGCGGTCGCGTCAGTGCGTGTTTCAAGTCCTTGCGGTTTGCCGGGCAAGAACGTAATTGTTATGCTGCTGAACGTGTCGCAGAAGATGAACAGTGCTTTAACGCCTAACTACCCGCTTCACGAAAGCTTCCTTTCACATAGATTCAATATGCGCGTTGAATATTCATAATTTCTTTTTCACTTTTGCTGGCGATTACATTTAAAAGCTCGAAACGGTGTTTTGGGCACCTGGTCCTTCCGTTGCACCATCGTCGTACAGCATCGCCGTCAGACGACAATCCTCTAGCTGGACTCGTATTCACAGAAAGCGTTCAGTGCTAGAATGGTTCGTAAGAGAAAAATTCAGCCAATCCTGGTGCTGGACATATACACGAATTAAGGCGGCCGACCAATCGAAAAAAAAAAACGCATATACGAACGAAAATTGCTGTCAATTTGGGCACCTGCTGATTCTCAGCTTTGGCCTCACCGCCGGACAAATAGTAATGCCCGGAAATAGAACCTATCTACCTGCAGCAATGTGCGATTGGAAAGGGGACGCAGTATAACCACTGCGCTATCTCGCGATGTTCGCGCAACATTCGCGCTTAGCACTTCCTGCGAAGTTGTTTGCGTCACGCAGATTCTGAGAGCGGCTACATCTGTGCGAATATTTCGGAGGCTGCGGCGTGGCAATACTGTCGGGGTGTCGTATTCGCCAGAAAGTTTGTCACCTTGCTTCAGTCTGCTGATCTTTTCATTTAGATATGTTTGATGTAACAGATAAACGACGTACTATATTTCCATTTTCTTTTACCTCTGTTTCCTTCTGCAGGAGCAGACGCGGTACGCCGGGCAGGCCCGTGTGTTCGGTACCCAAGTTCAAGACCTACTGATGGCACAGACGTATTTCGTGGTGAGAATCGGCTCGGGGGGAATTTCCGCAATTCGTGCTTCGTACGAGCGAATTAATATCTTCGAGCAGATTGAATGGAATAATTCGTGTACCTAACTTGCAGATCACATCAATTCGCTTCCATTGGTATTGTTTGGAACAATTTTAGATCGATTTTCGTATTGCTTCTAATAACAGCAAAACGCAAAGGCCAGTGAGATGATGTTCTCACGACAAAAAAAGAATGATACGAACAAAAATCAAAAGTTAGTACGTGCTAGGATGACACGTTTTGACGCCACAATAGAATTTGTGCTCGCGCTTCAGTGATTACCCGACTTCCTGATATATCACTTAATTTTCCACGGTGCATGTATTCGACGACAAACGCACCGTGTGATAGAAATGTATCTGTCAACTGCGCGTGCAGCAGGCCACTGTCAAATGAGCTTGAAGAGTATCATTGATTCAATTTGTGCAATACGGCAGCACTATATAGGCCCGAGCAGGAAAGGCAAATGCAACAAAAAACACAATCATAATACAACAATTGAGCTTCTGGACGTACGTACGTACGTACGGACGGACGTAACCATTGCTGGAAAAGCGCTAATAAGTGCCACGGCATTTACATAGTGAACACTCCCTAAGTCACCATAACTTTCTAAATAGTACTTTCTTTAAGTCCACTGAGAAACGACTGGGAAGGCTATACTGTAGAAAATAACGTCACAATTAGCAGGAAGCAGATAAACCGCTAGGGTGCATTGATATTGCTCAACAAAGCGGAAGTCTGTTTAATGAATGGAAAATAAGCTAAAGCAGCAAAATTGTCATGGCGCAACTTGCAAAGTAAAATCACTTATATCAGGATCGATGCGTCCGTAACATGCGCAGGTCGGGGCCGGGGCCATCGGCTGCGAGCTACTCAAGAACTTCGCCATGATGGGCGTTGGGGCGGCCGACGGCTGCATTCACATCACAGACATGGACGTCATCGAGAGATCCAATCTCAACAGGCAGTTCCTGTTTCGGTCCGATGACATCGGTGTGCGTAGGCCGTCTTCGTTCCATTGGGGTGTACGAGACAATCGTTTCGGTTTCTCAACCGACACAGTTTGCTAAGTTTATCTGCAGCGCGAGGGTGGTCTTTTTCTTCCTGCACCGCATAAACTTAGCAATCTGTGTAGGTTGGCAAACCGGTCCCGTGTCGTAAAACTGCGTGTGGCCGTTCCAAGAGACATGGAAACCATCTCGTTGATTGGGAAGAGGCAGTGTCGTATGACCTGCCATTGCCCTATGGCAGGAAGCTCATAGAACAGACGGTACGATGCGTTAATGACCACCTGAGAGGACCATAGTTTAAATGTAAAGAACTCAAGCGGACAAATAAGATGCATGATTCACGTTTCTGAACAGCACCTCTATTTTTGACAACGACTTTCGCTAGGCGCTTGTAAACAATGTAACATTTTCACTTGCACTATGATTTCATATGTCAAATTTGCCCGCTCTAAATGCCCCAACAGATGCAATTTACAGAAGTGCTGCGCTGTCTCTTCTTGGTGCAGGGTTATAGGTCTGTAAAATTTGTGCTTGTATATTTTTTTTACCTAACCCATTGTGGGCAATTTGTTTAGAGCATGTAAAGTCATAAATTGAAATTGTGCTTCCTGAACCAGTTATCATCTAACTTTATCTCTTAAATGCAACAAAATTTCTCCATATTCGTACAGCGGTTGTCTCATAACAGAATTTCTGCGTTTAAAGTGTGTGTGTTTTTGTTTCTTTATTTTCTGTCGGAAAATTGGAATGGGGCCCCAGCTACTTATTACGATGCGTTTCTGGCACAACAGGCGCGTTCTTGCAGTATTTTTATTAACTACTGCTTTCGCACGCTTCACATTATCTTATTTCACTGCATGCCGTTTAATACAGCTCGGTCCACAACATATAAAGCTGCTAATATAACGTAACACACAGACGTAAAAACATGTTCGAGCTTCACATACATCTATCCGTTGTAGCTTGTTCTTGAGTGTGTGCGTGTGCATTAGTTTATCGTTATTATTATTATATATGTTATTATAGTGATATAACATTATAATTATATAATATTTCAATTATATATATTATATTATGTATTATAATTATTATATTATTATTGTTATTATATTAACCATCTATGTGAGCAATCATGCCATAATCATGTCATGTAATAATATGATGATATCATGTGTGTGTAATCATGTATATATGTGCATTTTCGCATGTATGAAAGATGGTTACACTTCATGTGATGTGTGCAATTGTAGTCGTGCATGTTTCGTAGTTCGCAGTTATTTTGCCGGATTTACGTCCATGCTGCCGTGACTAGCCATAGCGGCTAAGGGTCCAGATGGTGGTTATTGCACTTTGCCTGTAGGGAAAAAAAATCGATAAGTACACAACACTACAGGTAAAGCAACGTGCAGAGAAATACGCAGCAAAAGTTGTGGAAAAGCGAACGCCGTGATCGTGAGGTTGCTACGTATAGCGTAAATGACGGGCCGGTATACCACGGATGAAAATGTCTTATTCTATGTGTTGTTACTTTTGCTTTATGCTTCGCCTGCTGTGCAGGCGCTAACTGTACAGCTTGCTTTTAGCTGATCTTTGTTTGTTTGTTTACCGTACGTCTCAACGCAGCGCATGAAGTCAGCCACCGCCGCGGAAGCTGTGGCCCGAATGAATCCAGAAATCAACATCAGGGTTCACGAGGACAGAGTCGGTACAGATACAGAGAGCGTCTACAACGACCACTTCTTTGAATCCCTGGACGGCGTGGCCAACGCACTGGACAACCTGGACGCACGTGAGTGGCCGCCCATTAGTATACTGTATACGACTCGTTAATGCGGATTGCGATGAAGTCGTATCCAACATGGAGAAGCTGCGAAAATGTGTCGTCACGATTTATTCTTGATTTAATCGAGTTGGTATAACAGTCGCTGCTGCCAAACTGACCGTCCGAGTAGGTGACCGGGCTATGGTTGGGGATTTATGGGGCAAATTCACAGCGCAGGAATGAGATAGGGATGAGAAGAATGCAAACTAGGCGTGCCTGTGAGTGTAGTGCCTGTGAAGGATGGTAGGCGGCATATATTACGCACAACAACCTCAGTGCGGTGCTTTCGGATAAGAAAGGTAGATTACTCTCCTGCTATATAATAAATTCATACCAAGGCTAAGGCCGCTATTGACTCTACATTTGATATGCAGGGCCACGTTTTTAAACGCATGAGTGTTAAGACAATAGATTTGCGCAGCGAGCTTAGCAAACTTGGCTCAGTCGGTGGGCAGTAGAGAAAAGTTGGCATTCGACATAGTTGTTCCAGCAAATTCCAGCAATGATGGATAAGCCATTTCGTTTCATAGACTCAGAAAGAATAGCGTGGCAATAACCCGCTAAATAAGTGCATGCTTCGATGACGGAGCTTAAGAGAATGACCAGCCACGGAGCAGTATAGTAGGAAACAAGTTATAGGCCGCGGATATAAAGTGGCTGACTCGTGACAATTATAGTCAAATATACTTCAGTAATCAACTCACTTTTCGATGCCGCAAGTCAAACGTGCCTTATACGACACCTCCGTGACCTCCACCTCACCCTCGCGCACTTCGCGATACCCCAGCAGTCGCACTCATTTCACATATCATGTCGATATCCCGTCGACTCGCAACTCTCATTCGACGTACTCAGCGGTAAAGCTTGCCTCGACGACCTTGCAACGGAGTTTGAGCAGTGACTCGCTAAGTCCGTGACCCCTGGTAACAAGTGCCGCTATAGCTTTTCTCCAAGCCACTGGGCTGGACGCACGGCTTCAGAGATGCCACAACTGTGAATTTGTATATACGCATCTCTTCCTTATACCACCATCATTCATCAGCTCTTTCCCTCCCCGTCCCTTTTCCCCAGTGTAGAGTAGCAGGCCAGAGCAAGTTATAGCTCAGGCCGACCTCTCTGCCTTTCTGTAACTAAATCTCTCTCTCTCTGCGCCAGCGTCCACAGCCCGCCGCAGCACTTTATGTCGAGTGCATAAAGGGCCATCCTGTGGGAACTTTCGCGACAGCTATCACAAAGTTCATTAAGCCAATTATTTATGTTTCAGGACCACTGGTGCGCTCACTCTCATTTCGGGTCATTGACGACACGCTGCCAGTAATCGACGACGACAACATCTCAGGTTGTCGAACAATAGTATACGTGTCGCGCAGGCCTGTACATCGACCAGCGATGCGTGTGGTTCTGCAAACCGCTGCTCGAGTCGGGCATGACGGGCACGAAGGGCAACGTTCAGGTCGTGGTTCCTCACATGACCGAGTCCTACTCGTGCTCCCTGGACCCGCCCGAGACGTCCGTGCCCGTCTGCACCATCAAGAACTTTCCCTACACAATCGAGCACACGCTGCAGGTCCGTCTCGCTCCTTACTATAATCATGCGCAGCCTCGTTCGCTTTACGCGAGGCACGTTTCGTGGCCTGTCGCCTACTGCAGCTCGCTGAACCTTGCACGATATCGATGTGTTTGTCTTAATTAGGAGCCCCAAGTAGGAAAAGAACAAATAAAAGAAAATACAATGTGCTTTGTACGCGCGGGGTTACCATGAAAAGGAGTGCACAGAGTCCCTTTCCACACGCACAGGGAAAAAAACGTCTTGACGATGCAATATCGCCATGCAGCCTAGTGATGGTTACATTAAATAATTTTTGTCTACATTTTGCGCGGACGCCTCGAGCGTGCGTTTTCCAGCTCATCTGGGTCGTTATGACAACTCACTGGAAAAGAAAGACTCAGAGAATGAAATAAAATGAAAAAAAAAGAACTGAAATTAAACGAATAAATGTTTTGTCTTTTCAGTGGGCACGCGATGAGTTCGAAGGTCTGTTCAAGATGAGTGCTGTGAATGCCGTCGAGTACTTGAGGTGAGTGAAACGCCCGAGGATTGCGTCGGATAGGGGCGTAAAATTCGTGTTCGCTACACTCTGTTAGCTCCTTCGGAAAGCTAATCCGTAAGGCGAGGAAATTTGGTCGGCATATAAACGAAATAAATAAGAATCCAGCCTCTGGAATTAAATAAATTGGGGAATGTGGTCTTGACGCCTTCCCCAACCCGACAGCATCAGGCGCTTTGGCGTCTCTGCGGAAATGTAAATAAATAAGTTAATTAATTAAATAATTAATAATTTGTATTTAGGGAATCAGAAGAATAATTGACTTTCATCAAAACGAGAATGTAAATAACGGTGCTCAAGTGTATAGTAAGGAAATGAACGAAGTGTCAGCAGCTCTAATTAGAGCGTATATACAATGACTTTACGCTATATGGCAGTAAATGTTTTGAGCATGTTTTACTTGGCACTTATAAATGACGTCATAGATATTCCATTGCGTTTCTAATGACCTCCAGTCGCCTTGAATAGTATGTTTTTTTGAGATGCAGTGAAATACCATGCGAGTTAAAGAACCCCAGGTGGTCAAAATTTCCGGAGTCTTCCACTACGGCGTGCCTCATAATCAGAAAGTGGTTTTGGCACGTAAAACCCCAAATATTATTATTATTAAATACCATGCGAGATTTTTTAAAGAGCAACGCCTCCACCGGTCGGCGGTTTTTCTGACGCCTATATATGTGGGACTTCGGGACCCCGCAAGGCATATTCCTCTGGAATTCTCTTTTTGTTAGAAACAAAGGGCTTAAATACATTGCTACGTGCACCAGGGCACGCGATTCCTACCTGTGAGATTGCTTAGAGCTGTATGTGTGTGCCATCTTTATTAGCGCAGCTGCCGGAAATATTTAGGCCTTGACCTGATTCTTCTCGATCCTTCAAACAGGTCGTGTTTCGGGGCACTCGGTGGTTAAGCAAGGCTCTGATCACGTTACGCTTGGCTTTTGCACTGGACTATATATAAACATAACTGAATATACATTTATTTCGGGACATCAGTGCAAGAAAAGAAACAGAAAAAAAAATCCCCCATATTGGTGACGACGTGTGTGAGCAATCAAAATTTCTGGCTTGTTTTCTAACGCCATCACGGCTCGGATTTTTTTTCAGAGATCCCAATTTTCTGCCCGATAGGCTACAGACGTTGCCACTGAGTCAAAAGGTAAAGCATTGTTTATTTCATGTGGTCACGCGGGCTGCACTAGTACACGTCAAATTCGGCGTAAGCTATTTCCTATCGCAAGTGGCGTGACATAGTTTTCAATGTCGCAGCCTTTGTGACAACCTGTCATTGCGCCATCTGTCCTGGAAATATATTCAATCTTAGCATCTCACAAAAGTATACAGCGCACATGTTTACTATGTGCGGCGCTCTTTTGTATTCTAGTTACATTCAATTTTTTTTATTTGACAACATGAACAATATTTTACGCTCTTGCTTTGTTACATCAGTCGGATCTCCTGAGGATACCTCCCCTTCAGGGAGTCTTCATGAGGAATGAGCTCTTTAAGCGTCTCCAAATACTGGACACATGCGAGCACTCTCGGAATACACGAGCAGCATGCATGCACCTTGGGAATTGAAGACGCCCAAGTTGTAGAAAATAAAGGAAGGCGGAGAAGAAAGAAATCAAAGAAGGCGAATGGGAGTCAGTCTGATTCGTTATTCCCTACAACGTTCATTTTGTTACAAATTATGTCTCTTTGCTGCTCGACACTGTCTCTAGACATGCAGATCCTCCAGAAACAAACTTCCTCGTGCCCATCTTCCTTGCTAACCCTTTTGCACACACAGTTGTCCGTGTTCGCGAAAGAGAGGACTCGCAATGCTCGGACGCCTGTGGTTCGTCTTCGCAGTCGTATCGACAACTGAAGGCGGCTCGGGGATAAGGAGAAGCACTGTCCCTCCCGTCATTTTATGGCTGCACACCCTTCAGGGCTGTTGTGTGTAGGCGCTTCAAAGAAAATGAGAAAACTGTCGCAACTGCTTTTTTCACTTGGCTCACTGTGAATAAGAGTACTGTCGCGTGCAGTCGGGGTCTGCTTTACAGAGTGGTGGTGAGCACTGTTCCGCCCATTTGTAACACTTGATGTTTCTGTGACGGGATCTTGCCTTCGCGAAAAGCTCATCGCCCAGAAAACGGGACAATTAGTTATGACTACTCTCTCCTTAGGTTAGTCTTTTGAAAGAATCACATCGGACCCTCGCTGGCTCATTCTACTTCCGAGTACGCTGCCGTTGGACACGCGATGTTCGGGTACGCCCTATATAGTCGAGCGTTGAATGTCCCCTGAGGACAGGCATGTCTTGCAGTTGTCCCGAAATTTACTTATAAATACGGGCACCCCTGTCTTACTCTCAGATGTGAGGCAATCGACTACGGTCTCCGCAGACTGCTGCGTACGCTGCTTGGCCTCCTCAATTTGTGCCAGACGCCGTATACTGTGCATTGAAGCGCGGTTGTACCTTATGTGCGCGCACACACCTGACAAGTTCGGACCGTGAATTTGCACTCGGCTGAAAAATCTCGTCACGCGCTTCACCTAAGCTTTGCAGATCAAATATGACACTGACATCAGATATGGAGAGCTGTTTGACCCATTGCCTTCCCAACGCCACATCTAGATTACATCAGGCGAAGCGTTGGGAGGACGGCTCCGGAAGCGTTTCCATGGCCTTGTTTGTGAAGAGTAACAATATCTAGATGCACGGTTTTCTTCACCTCGCCTAAGCATTACGTTACCACTATGCAAACACCGCGGCCACGAATTAATTGCGAAGTCGTGCTAACGGACTCCATGCTATGAGCAGCTGTGCTACTCCGTTTCAGGTCGTCTTGCTGGAAGAACTCAAGAATATTCTGGTGGACGAGCGGCCAAGAGTCTTCGACGAATGCGTCGATTTCGCCAGGCTGCACTTTCAAGAGCAGTACAACACTCGAATCAGGAAACTGCTCCAAGCCTATCCCGCTGAACAGGTGAGATCTTTATCTCTCAGCGGTAACAAACGCGGAAAAAAATGGCGTCGCACCGGCCCTTTGCTGCGTTCAGACCATTAAACACATCTCCTCGCGATGCGCGCATGCGCAGATGGTTTGGCTAGAGTCCGGCGTTGGCATGATAATAAAGCTATTCGATTTGGCTGATTAGTCTGCACACTAGTGAATGAGGATGCACCCAGTGCACCGACTTGCAGCCCACGTATTTATAGACAGCTTTCACGTTACGTCTCGTACCAAGTTTATCACCGTGCCGGTGCGTCAGCGTGGCGGCTAGTATAAGCCATTTATACTGCCTTTGGTGCTTTTGTACGGAAATGTATATGCACATGCTTTTAGCGTCTTTTTTGTTCTCTCTCGCTGCTGCAAGCTGTGCCCATATACCATACTCTTAAGCAGAATATATGTAAATTGAACTCTCTGTGCTTGTAATCCCCCTCTTGATAAAGGCGGTACACCAGCTGAAACGTAGAATTACATGTTTGCTTTGCTTTTTCTGTATATATACATCTGCCTGCATTTCGTATGGCTTCTTAAACGCCCGATACAAGATAAATTACTGCATATATATATATATATATATATATATATATATATATATATATATATATATATATATATATATATATATATATATATATATATATATATATATGTTGCTACGGAACAGCCGCCACAGTGTGGCTGCACTGAGGAGGACGAAGACGACGGACGACGTGTGTGCCGGCTTGATATAGCGTCGCCATTTTGGCCCCCGTTGGCTTCCATGTAAATAAATTGTAAATAGTATTCGGCTTCAGCTACACGTAATATTAATTTGGTGGAGGTGGGCGTTCCCCGTATCCGTAATGCAGCTTTGTAGCGGTCGCAACGGCGACACTGCAACTTCGGCTCCGGCCGGCGGCACTTCATCTACGCAAGCGTCTCCGCCTGCAGCCCCGACCTACGTCGCCGCCTCCCGACCTCGGGATCATGGTGTTTTCAACGGGGTCGGCAGTCCTGATGTTGACGACTGGATCCGCTTATACGAACGTGTCAGCACCAGTCACAGGTGGGGTGCGACTATTATGCTTGCCAACGTTCTTTTCTACCTCGACGGAGCTCCACTGGCGTGGTTCCAGACTCACGAAGAGGAGATCTCGAGCTGGGATCTCTTCGAAGACAAGCTCCGCGACCTTTTTGGCAATCCGTTTGGTCGACAAGTCAATGCCAAAAAAGCCCTTGCCACACGTGTACAGACGTCGACCGAGTCCTACGTGTCGTACATTCTCGAGGTCTTGGCCCTTTGTGCCAAGGCTGACCCGGACATGTCTGAGGACGATAACGTTAATCACGTCCTCAAAGGCATTGCTGACGACGCGTTCAATTTATTGGTCATTTAACGTCACCAGCATCGATACCATCCTCAAGGAGTGCCGCCGTCTCGAGCATGCTAAAAGCCGCCGGGTGTCCCAGCACATCACGCGACTTCCCAACACAGCTGCTACGTCATCCTGCGACGACCTCTTCCACCAGCCGTTGCGGTGTGACAACTTGACCCGCATCATTCGTCGTGAGGTCGAAGCGGCACAACCTGCGGCCCCTTCACTCCCGTTACCAGATCATTCTCCAGTGACAATCTCCTTGATCCAGGCCGTCGTCTGTCAAGAGTTGTCCAACGTCGGCCTGCAATCCATTCGTTCCGTACGCTAGGAACCTCTTTCTCCCCGCACGTCACCACCCCGCTCTTCTTACTCCTCTTATGGACAGCGCAACCCCTCCGAATGGCGAACCGTGGACGACAAGCCGATCTGTTTTAACTGCCGACGCATTGGACATGTCGCTCGCCACTGCCGCAGCTGCTGGACTTCTCCGACACGCTATTTTCCTGATTACCACCCTCGCCCCTCTAGCGCGTCCTTTTCCTTCGCTCCTTCTATGCCCCCCCCCCCCCCCATCATCTGACCCTGCGACACCTTTGACACGACCCCGCTACTCCCGCTCGCCTTCTCCCTCCCGCCGCCAATCTCACTCGCCCCCGTCACGCCGTGCTCCTTCTCCGACCTACTCGCCGCACCCCCGACCGGAAAACTAGACAGTGCAGCTTCTGGAGGTGAAGCTGAAATCACGACATTGGCACGAAATCCTCCATTCACCATATCCACGAACAAGAACCTTTTGGACGTTCTCGTTGACAATGTTCCTGTGTGCGCGTTGATGGACAGCGCGGCGCATGTGTCAATTATGAGTGCTGCTCTTCGCCGTCGGCTCAAGAAAGTTCTGACGCCTGCCCCGAACCGAGTTGAACAAGTAGCCGACGGAGGGGCTGTCGCTATTGTTGGCATGTGTTCTGCCCGACTCACCATTGCTGAGAGACACACCGTCGTTCTCTTCACCGTCATCGAGCATTGCCCTCACGAACTCATTCTCGGTCTGGATTTTCTTGCCAATCATTCTGCCCTCATTGACTGTTCGGCCGGCTCACTTCGCCTTGACTTGCCTCTTCTTGCCGACCCTGTGGACCCGCCTCCAAGCCATTTGAGCTTCATGGATTTCATTTGCCTACCGCCCCACTCTGTGACACACGTCGACTTGTTGTCTTCACCAGCTGTACATGACGGCAATTACGCGGCCGCACCTATTCCGGCCGTTATGCTTACACATGGTGTTACAGTGCCGCACACTGTGCTGAAAATTACTGGCAACCGCACCTGCCTTCCCCTTGTCAATTTCGCGCTAACCGCGCAAGTTCTGCCTCAGGGGATCTCCTTGGCTATAATTAGCGCTTTGCAGGATGATGAGGTCGAGCCATTCAAAGTGGAAGATCGTTACAGCTCAGCCCATACCGTGACGTCATCGCACGGCACTGACGTCGACATTGAGAAGATGGTTTCCTCTGACCTTACACCTGCTCAATCTGAAGCTCTTTGCCGCGTTCTTGAAGGCTATCGTGACATTCTTGACTTTGACAATCGACCCTTAGGTCAAACATCCGTCGTGACCCATCGCATAAATACTGGCGATGCGAACCCTATTCACCGACGTCCATATCGTGTTTCTGCATCGGCACGAGTTGTTACCCAACAGGAAGTCAAAAAGATGCCTGAAAAGGACATTATCGAGCCTTCCTGTAGTCCCTGGGCGTCTCCCGTGGTACTTGTCAAGAAGAAGGATGGAACGTGGCGCTTTTGTGTAGGTTATCGCCACCTGAACAAAATCACAAAAAAGCATGTGTACCCTTTGCCACATATTGATGACGCTCTAGATTGCCTGTACGGTGCCACCTATTTTTTTGCTATCGACTTACGGTCCGGCTACTGGCAAATATCCGTCGACGACATTGACCGAGAGAACACTGCATTTGTTACCCCTGACGGCCTTTATCAGTTTCAAGGTGATGCCTTTCGGTCTCTGTAACGCGCCCGCCACCTTCGAGCGAATGATGGACTCTGCTTCAGGGGTTCAAGTGGTCCACCTGTTTGTGCTATCTGGACGACGTCATCGCTTATTCGCCCACATTCGACACGCATCTAGACTGTCTTTCAGCGATTCTTGACGTGTTCCGCCGCGCCGGTCTCCAGTTGAACGCGTCAAAATGTCACTTCGCTCGCCGCCAAATCGCCGTCCTTGGACACCTCGTGGACGCCAGAGGCGTGCGACCCGATCCGGACAAAATTCGCGCCGTTACGAATTTTCCTGTTCCCAAGTCTGCGAAGGACGTTCGTAGCTTCGCAGGGCTGTGCTCTTATTTCCGACGCTTTGTGAAGGATTTTGCGACCATCGTACGTCCCCTTACCGACCTCTTGAAAAAAGACGCCCCTTTTTCTTGGGGTCCTGACCACGCCGCGTATTTTTCGCAGCTGACTACTCTCCTTACCACGCCTCCAATTTTGGCCCCCTTTGACCCGTGTGCCTCAACGAAAGTTCGAACTGATGCCAGTGGTCACGGCATAGGAGCAGTGTTAGCACAACGCCAGCGTGGACATGATCGCGTTATAGCCTATGCCAGCCGACTTCTATCACCCGCCGAGCGCAATTATTCAATCACAGAGCGCGAGTGCCTCGCTCTTGTGTGGGCTGTTGCGAAGTTTCGTCCATACTTGTACGGACGCCCCTTCTGTGTCATCACTGATCACCACGCTCTCTGCTGGCTATCCTCGCTCAAGGACCCCACGGGACGACTCGCTCGCTGGGCGTTACGCCCGCAAGAATATTCTGTGGTATATAAGACGGGACGCTTGCACCAGGATGCCGATTGTTTGTCCCGCCACCCCGCCGAAGAACCGGCTGATGCGGACGCCATCGCTTGCGTTTTCTCTGTGTCCCAGTTGCTTCAAATCGGCAACGAGCAACGCCGCGATCCTTCATTACGAGCCCTCGTCGACCGTCTGGAGTCAACTCCTGGCGACGCCTCTCTCCGGATGTTTCTCCTTAAGGATGGGGCATTATACCGCCGCAATTTTGATCCACATGGCCTTGACCTTCTGCTCGTAATTCCATCGCACCTGCGTTCGACTGTCCTTCAGCAACTTCACGACGCTCCCTTGGCTGGACACTTGGGCGTCTTGCGCACATACGACCGTGTACGACGTCGATTCTTTTGGCCGGGTCTCGCACGCTCCGTGAGGCGCTACGTTGCCGCTTGTGAGCCCTGTCAGCGCCGGAAGAAGACCACCACACCTCCAGCTAGATGTCTCCAGCCGATAGATATCCCACCCGAACCCTTTTTCCGTGTTGGTCTAGACCTTCTTGGACCATTTCCTCTCTCGGGCTCCGGACATAGATGGGTCGCCGTCGCTACTGATTATGCAACGCGGTACGCAATCACCAGAGCCCTCCCGACAAGTTGTGCTACTGACGTTGCCGACTTTCTTCTGTATGACATCATTTTAGCGCACGGAGCTCCGCGCCAATTACTCACACGACCGTGGCCGCAGCTTTCTGTCGGCAGTCGTCGAGGAGCTCCTCCGCTCCTGGTCGACAAAGCACAAGTTCAGCACGTCCTACCACCCACATTCCAACGGCCTCACGGAGCGCCTCAACCGGACCATCACCGACATGCTTTCAAAGTATGTTGCGACCGACCACCACGACTGGGATCTTCACTTACCATATTTGACGTTCGCGTATAATTCATCGCGTCACGACACCGCCGGCTATTCGCCATTCTACCTCCTATATGGCCGAGAAACCGCAATGCCCTTGGACACTTTGCTGCCCTCGGCCACACGTTCAGCCACTGAATACGCCCGCGACGCGATCGCACACACCGACCACGCACGCCAGCTCGCCCGCACCCGTCTCGAGGCCTCACAGGAGCATCAGAGACGCTATAATTGCCACCATCGCGACGTGCACTTTTCTCCGGGTTCTCTGGTGCTTCTCTGGTCAGCCATTCGACGTGTGGGCCTTTCCGAAAAGCTGCTGTCGCGCTACAATGGCCCTTACCGTGTGGTGCGACAAGTGACTGATGTGACGTATGAAATCATCCCCGCCGACCTCTCAGCGTCATCATCAGCTGCAAGTGACATCGTTCACGTGGCGAGACTAAAACCATACCACACACCTTTCACCACGTGTATGTGTAGATAAAGCACCGGCACGGTGCTTCTACAGCCGGGGGTGATGCTACGGAACAGCCGCCACAGTGTGGCTGCACTGAGGAGGACGAAGACGACGTGTGTGCCGGCTTGATATAGCGTCGCCATTTTGGCCTCCGTTAGCTTCCCTGTAAATAAATTGTAAATACTGTTCCGCTTCAGCTACATGTATATATATATATATATATATATATATATATATATATATATATATATATATATATATATACACGTGGCATTCGCATATTTTTGAACTCCGGCTTAAGTTAGCCGGGACACCCTCTATATATATACTAACATAAGAAGCAAACAAACAGAAGCACCAAGGTCAACACAGGGGAAATTACTTTTACCTAATAAATGAATTAAAGAAATGATAAATTAATGGAAATGAAAGTGGATTAAACAACTTGCCGCAGGTGGAGAACGATCCCACGTCTTCGCAATAAGCGTGCGGTGCTCTACCAATTGAAGCACTGCGGCGCTGTTTTCCCATCCACATTCTGGGGTATTTATGTGTTACTACGAGAACTAAACCTGGAAGTGTTAGCCAGCGCCACCAGTAACAAACCTTGGCGGCGGATATGGAACGTCCTTTCTACCACAGGCGTCACGACTACGTGATCTTTTTGGGTGAAGGCAAGTGGTCAGTAAACCCACTCGTGCTCCCTGAAGGCATCAATTTTGCCGGATTCGAGACTCTCGTCATACAATGAACGAGAAGAAAGGTGTTAACTAAGGCGCCCGATTTTTTAATAATATCATAAGAAGTCAACATTTAAAAGTAACATTTAACTGTAAAGTGTGGTTGGAAATCATATGCGAATTTTGCCATGAAGTATGGCTTCACGGCAGCGCGGCGCGCGCTGCCGCGAAGCTACCCCTCAAGGCAAGGTTCTCCGCCATTGAAGACTTCGTTACCTCCTAGGGAGCTCCACCTCCTCCTCACCCCTGTTTGTTCAAACTCCCTCCTCTTTCACGGTAGCTACAACTCAAGGCAAGGTTCTCCGCCATTGAAAACTTCGTTACCTCCTAGGGAGCTCCACCTCCTCCTCACCCCTGCTTGTTCAAGCTGCCTCCTCTTTCACGGTCGCCCATTCTCTTCCGCTTTGCAGGTAGCCATTTTGCGTGTAGTAGCCGGCGAATAGTGCACGCGGCGCCGGCAAACTCATGCGTCACCGGTTCCCGCGGCGATCTCTTAGTCTGCGCCAAGTGCTTCGCGATGCACCACTGGGATTTTCGGCTCGGTCGCGTTTGCTCGGCCGCAATTGCCGATGCGAGAGCTTCTCCATCCGCGCTGTCATCCGCTGCCGTGCGAGTGCTGGCTGCGAAGGGATCCGATTCACGTCAGATACCACGTGACTGATTCGTCGGCGATGACGTCCGGCGTATGAATCCAGCTTTGTTAGCATCGCCGAGGAATGGGAGAAAAGAGCGGCTGGCCGACAAACTCGTGAATCCCTGAATGGAGACCGTTTTTGCAGACTTGAGCAGAGTTGTGTGCAGTTACTACGGCGGATTACACACGGGGATATTTTTTTCTTTCTTTCCGGGGCTATTGTAAGTGGGCACTGCTCAACGGGCCAGACGATAAACAAAGGAAAATAAGCTTCACATCTTGGTGCTAATCATGCCTTTAATGCGGACCTTGGTCTGCGTGCGTGCGTGTGTGTGTAAACATAACGCTCGTTTATGCATTGAATTGAATTCTGGGGTTTTACGTGCAGAAACCAGGATTTGATTATGAGGCACTCCGTAGTGGAGTACTCCGGATGAATTCTCACTACAAGGGGATCTTAACGTGCCCCGAATGAACGGGACACACCCGCCGTGGTTGCTCAGTGGCTATGGTGTTGGGCTGCTGAGCACGAGGTCGCGGGATCAAATCCCGGCCATGGCGGCCGCATTTCGATGGGGGCTAAATGCGAAAACACCCGTGTACTTACATTTACGTGCACGTTAAAGATCCCCAGCTGGTCGAAATTTCCGGAGTCCTCCACTACGGCGTGCCTCATTATCAGAAAGTGGTTTTGGCACGTAAAACCCCATAATTGAATTGAATTTAATGGGACACGGGTGTTTTTACACATCGCCCCCGACGAAATGACGCCGCCGCTGCCGGTATTTGATCCCGCGACCTCGTGCTTAGCAGTGGAACACCTTAGCTACTGAGCCACCACGGCGGGTTTTGAACTATTGAACAAAAGTAACTTCAAGCACAAAGGTGATTTCGCCCCACAGTTTGGGAAATAGTATCTCAGAACTGATGTCATCCTCTAGGCTCAATTCAAGTGGATGATACGTCTTATAACTCGCCGGCTACAATTCGTAAATTCCAATATGTGCCATGAAGTTATCAATATGGAAGTTAATTAGTAAATTTTCGTTAATTAGTTAAGTGTTCGTTTCTATTTATCATGCCAGTAATGTCTGCCTTTTTGAATAATTCAGCTCAAGGACAAAAATTTCGGAAAACTTACAAATGATCCCTCCGTCGTATACATAGCTTTCGTGGAAGTAAAGCAAGAAATTTTGGAATACGCGGCCCCCATCACCATCGCCTGACGCCGGCTCCATTCGTTGTTGTTTACATCGCGCGTGCTTTCAGCGCGCGCAGTAGTCATGGCGGTGTGCTCGGTTATCGGCTGCAGCGAGAGGAGCAAATCTTCTGCGCAAAAGTACGAACACAAAGGCAGGCACAGGCCTGCATTGCTTTCTTAAAGTTATAACGTGACAATGCGGTGAACAAGAATGCTGTCCGAGAAAAGTCATAGCGCGTGGCTCCCTCGTATTAACAGGAAGGCTATCAGGAATGTGTGTGTGTGTGCGCGCGCGCGCATGTGTGTGTGTGTGTGTGTATGTGTGTGTGTGTGTGTGTGGGTGTGTGTGCGTGCGTGTGTGTGCGCGTGCGTGCGTGCGTGCGTGCGTGTGTGTGTGAGGAAATATACATTGCTTTCAATAAATGCATTACTTCCTTGTTTGTTTCCTCCACTTGGAGTTAGCAAATCCTTATATAACGAAGGCGTCACAGATCTGTTTAGGTATGTTATAAGCGAGTTTGGGTAATTGCTTCATACATCTAACGATTTCAAGTACAAAAGTCCGTTCGATATAACCGGGTTCGACATTATGCAAGTTTCTGATAGAACCGTCTCAGGTAATAACCGCTCGTTCCGTGTTCTTCAGTCGTCTGCGTCCCTTCCCGCTTTCCTAGCCATGAGTGCACGCTAATACGACCAGTTCGCCATTTTGCTTAAGAAAGAAGAAATTGGGTTATCGCCTTTCTGTCGTTATTCTTTAGTTGCCTTTGTCGCAATATTCTGACCAAACTACCTCGTGTGATTCCACGTTACGATGCGACGGGTGGAATAATACCACCGGCCCGTTCTCTGTCTCTTTTCTCCACAGCTCACCAGTTCGTTTATGCCGTTCTGGTCGGGCCGCAGGCGCTGCCCCCATCCGATTGAGTTTGACCCCAACAACGTAAGGATTTGCATGCCGTGTACCGACGCCTATTGCGCGTGACACGGATTTGCAGAATATACTCATTGCTTTTGCCCTTCCGTGGCGAGGAAACTGATCGTTTGGCGGTTTTTTTTGCTTTTCTTTCTCTCTGTTTTTTTCTATCCGCGGCCCTGCCTGCCATCTCGCCATAGACACTGCACATGGACTACATCGTAGCTGCGGCGAACCTGCGGGCAACCATGTTCGGTATTCCGAACAACACGGACCGCGGCGTGATTGCCAAGATTCTCGAAGAAGTCGACGTACCGGTCTACGTTCCCCCAAAAAACGCTGAAGTTGTCGCCAACTCGAATGAGCCAGTGGTCGCGCCGCCTGACGGTGCGTTTGTCACCGGTTTCTTCGCTTACTTACTTGTGTCATTGCGCGGTTTTCGTTTAATCTTTTAAGTGTTTGAAACGCACATTATCCACCACCCCGATGTAGTATACTTCGCATGAGGGGCCGCTGTGCGCTAGGGCGTGCTTGCGCCGTTTGCTTGAGCTCGGCGCTCAGTGGCAGCTTGCTCGGACGGAGCATGCGCAGATGGGTGCAGGTGCGTAGGCTGCATGCAGCATGCTGCTCTAACGGCGCTAGTAGTGGCACGTTCGGCTGGCAGTTACGCTCCTCTGCACCAGAGCAGGGTGATCTGTAGCCGCTCTTTCCATCTCTCACCCTCACAACGGAATGCTTGAGCTCTATAGTCGAAACCTTGTCGGATTTTCGAAGCACGAAGAGAGGGCTCTGAAACGCATGCCTTGTATAAAGGTAAGTTAAGCAAGCGCTCAGACGAATTGTCATTCGTCATCACGTAACGCATATGCCTACGAACAGAGTTACTTTTTTGCTTGAATGCATAAAACGACACAACGAGCTATGGAAAGAAGAATGATAGGTGTAACGTTAAGGGATAAGAAAAGAGCAGATTGGGTGAGGGAACAAACGCGAGTTAATGACATCTTAGTTGAAATCAAGAAAAAGAAATGGGCATGGGCAGGACATGTAATGAGGAGGGAAGATAATCGATGGTCATTAAGGGTTACGGACTGGATCCCAAGGGAAGGGAAGCGTAGCAGGGGGCGGCAGAAAGTTAGGTGGGCGGATGAGATTAAGAAGTTTGCAGGGACGGCATGGCCACAATTAGTACATGACCGGGGTTGTTGGAGAAGTATGGGAGAGGCCTTTGCCCTGCAGTGGGCGTAACCAGGCTGATGATGATGATGATGATGATAAAACGACGTTTTGTTCGGAAACTAAATGGAACGCCAATGAATTTCTCCGCAAAGTTCGGGAATGAATATCTCCAAACTGATGTCATCCTGAGAATTCATTCCAAGTTAATCCGCCTCGCGAACTCCACGGCTAGAACTTGTAAACTACGATATGCGCCATAGGGTAACTAGTAAACACTTAATTTGAGAATTGTTAATTAGTCGATTATGCCTTTAAATTTTCTGTGCAAGTAATGTCCTTCACTTATAGTAGTTCATGAACTGGAATTGTGCTATCCGTCACAGGCAACCTTTAAAAGCTTTTTGAAAGTATTCGCTGTAACACCCGGTATACTCTGCGCATACACTGCATATGTAACGTCTTATGATTATCTTGTGACGTAGCTAGTTGTTGTCGAGCCTCGCTGCCTTCCAACGGCGCGTGCCTCGAGCTTTCAGCTTTTTGGCTCGTATACCAGTGAAGCTCGTATAAACAGTGAAGCTACACGCCTAATTTTTCACGAGATTGTATCGCTGTCGTTCACGCTACTATTGGCTCAAGCCAACGTGGGGCTAGATTGTGCCAATGGGCCCGTCTTCCATGCGCCACGTGTCCCTCAGCGTCAGAGCATCCTCCACGCTCATGTGGTCTCGCGCACCGACTTATGCCGTGGCGCATAACGCTTATAGCTTCGACCACGGTGCCCAGTACTGCGAACCGGAGAATGGAAGTGCAACATCTTGAGAGTTTAGTTGACGTACGATTACCATAGGAAATCAGTTTCGCGAATAGAAAGAATTCACACCTCACAAGAACACGCTTACCCTGTTCCTGTGTGCCTTCGTGCGTGGTATTCCCAACATATTTAGAGGCTATCGTTGATCGACGATTCAGAAAGGAAATTATAGGTGCGCGAATAGAAGGAATGGACACCGCACAAGAAGACGCTCATGCGTGTCTTCTCGTGCCCTACCCCTTACTTCCATTCGCGCAACAATTTCCCGTGACGGGGAATGGAAGTTCGCGTCGCGTCGGTCGTCCCCGTTCTTCGCCTTTCACCAGTGGCTGTCGCATTTCTCCACTTACGTAGACAATGAGCTCCTGGACAAACTGCAGAAGGAGCTGCCAGCTCGAAAGGATCTCGACGACTTGACCCTAACGACGCTCGAGTTCGAGAAGGACGACGACGCACACATGGACTTCATCGCGGCGGCCTCGAACCTGCGCGCCGCGAACTACGACATTCAGCCGGCCGACCTACTCAAGAGCAAGCTCATCGCGGGCAAGATCGTCCCCGCCATCGCCACCACCGCATCGCTCGTGGCGGGCCTCGCCTGTCTCGAACTTTACAAGGTGCAGAGAAGAGCAACACTGGTTCTGTATTCACGAGAGGCTCTTACGCTGCAGAATTGTTCGTAAGAGAAAATTCAAGCCAATCTCAACGCTGCGCATAAGGCGGCCGCCCAATGGCAAAGAAAACTTGCGAAAACGAAAGCTTTGTAGATTAGGCCCCTGGTTCTTTTCTGAATGCGTTTTTAGTGGACAATTGTGCAATTGACACTTTGCCGGACATTCTTTTTTTTAATTTCTGTATTCTTATTTATGAAAGGTAGTTGAACGTTGCAGAATTTCAACCATTGACCCTGGCTAATTATGTGCAGGTGAACACAAGCTTCCTGTCTGATTGAGATCAATTGAGCAGCTAACAACGTTTCACCAAGTAGCTTTTATTTATAACTAAAATAGCCGCACAGCTTAATTCATACGTAGTTGAGAGTGACTATTCAGCAGGACTGAACACAGTTGTCCCTTTTAACTGCGTAATTCTAACCACCTTCGTAAATACAAAAGAGCGCATTTTCCTTAACGTTCGCGGCGTTATAAACGCGCAGCTTTGCCAGTGGGATGACAAACTCGTACGACACGGCCTACCGGAATACGGCCTGCTGGCCAAATATATCTCATAAATATATTAACACACTTTCTAGTTATTTTACAAATTCCTATAAAATGGAATGCCTCAGAAAGTCAGTGTCTTCGAGCGCAATATTTTAACTTATGCCCTGAAATCAGCAATTAAAACGTCTGTGGCGCAATTTCTTATTATACCCTATCGGTGATGTATCACTTTGTCGCTCGAGGAACCTGAACATGTCGACATAACTCACCCGCATGGGTAGCATTGGGATGTGCAACACAAGACATATCTTACTTATAGACTAGTAGAATTAAAGAAACAAGTATGTCGCCGTCTATCCTAAATGGCAAAGCATCGACAGGGATAGTAATGAAATTAAATTATTACACGAAGTAAGGCTCGTGGTTTCTACGGGCGCGTAGCATAAATAGCAGTATAGAGATTTACTTACTAACTGGGCATGCGTTCACATGGTCAAACAATCGCGTCATCGGCTTGTCTTTGCGCTCGCACCAGCAGCAGATCCTGCAGGTGATTTGCAACACTCGGCGCGCGATCCGCGCATGCGCGAATGCGCCTGTGGTGTCTGTATAATCGCCCCCCCCCCTCCCCAAGATATACTGTCTGCGTGCACACGCCGTACACATGTTCCAGCTTTTGGATAAGTGGTCGTCGTGGTTGTGACACTCCATAGCTACGTTTACATGAACAGGACAAAGTCGAGGCGAGTCGTCTTGTATAGCGGCAACGTCTGGTACGAGACCGGGCTAGTTGATGATTTGCGTTAGTGTTAAAAAAAAAAACACCTGGCATCCGGGGAACAAGACAAGAATATACGAGGACGAGCGCTTGCACTTCGTCCCTTCTTGCCTTTGTCGTGGTGCACGCTGAAATTAGTGACATCCGGTCGGTCGCTGCTTCGTGGCATTGTCAGCGGCCGTGCGTAAGTCTGGACGGGTCGAGACGTGCCGACTTGGTATGATCGCGCCGAGTTCCTAGAAACGAAGATTATACATGCTTTATTCACGTCCGGATTCCGCCGGTCACCTGTGCAGGTTACATGTATAGTAGTAATGTTATGCATTCGCGTCTCTTCGGGCAGAAAATTGTTTCAGTGTGGTCATCGTGCAGTTGAGTATAGCTTGCCTTCGTAGTTCCGGCAATTTCTAGGGTATTTGTGGACTTCAAGCGTTCCTTATCCGTGAAAGTCCCGCTATGGATGTGAAACTGGCAGTTGCTTTAACACTATTCGGAACAGTGTCCCTCTATCCAAAGAGTTGGAACTTAAAGAACTCCAGGAGATGGAGAGAACTTCGAGTGGCTGGGTTCTGTTGGCAAAGTTTCCACGACGTCAAAGTCGCAAGACAAGTGTAAACACAAGAAAGGATCCTAAGCGACTATCAACTGAGTGTGCTTATGCTGCTTAACGGACACTCATTTGATAGCCCGAGCAAACAATCTTTCGTTCCGTCTTTCGTATTGTCATTTTGAGCAGTTTACATCGCAAGCCAGACGAGGGGATCTTAAACTGTGTGTCCGTTGGTAGCCACATTGGAAAATGAAACGATGACCGGCAGTGCGACATCTTTGCCTTTACCCGCTTTCTCTACGCAGCTGGTTCAAGGCCACAACAGACTGGAGCTGTACAAGAACAGTTTCGTCAACTTGGCACTTCCTTTCGTCGGTTTCTCGGAACCCATTCCAGCTGCGAAGAAAAAGGTGCGCTTCCATTTCTTGTTTGCATTTTCATTCATTTCAATGCGATATCATTAGACAGAACGCTAGCCGACCGCCATTCTTGGTGTCGACGCACAGTATACCGCCAAGCACTAAAACCAGTTTTTCCCCTAAATGGGATACCTAAATTCCCTAGATATACCTGTATTTTTAAAGGATGCAGTTGTTCTCTTTGTCAATACGGTTTTTGTAAAGACACTTTTTTTTTTGTTAAGCAATTAGAATGCCTATATATACTTTATATCTATTTCCAAGCTCGTTTTTATACATTTAGATAATGAAGTCACCGCACTCCAACTGAAATTATGTTGCAGTGTAAGTTGTGCTAAACAGAGTTGTTCGTACAGCCTCCTCCTTGATACTATATTCTCAGGAGAAGACGTCAGCACATTTATACGTACATCGCTCGACATGCAAAACAAAACTGGACAACAGCAAAATGCCAAGATTGACATAGAGCCTTATTCAAACATTAGGCAAGCTTTCACCGGACGACCCTTACAGAATTTAACACTGTCAGAGCAGTGTGACCTTTTAGGGCACAAATATAAGGAACGGGCAATAAATTTTTCTTGGACGCAGCGATGAAGTGACGTATGGCACCACCACCCTTACCTGCTTAAAAGCCATTTTTCAGCGTAGCCATGCAGATACGCGTCCAATTTCTTAATTTCCTCCATGCCACAACTCACCCGAACACGTGACCACGGGGCTTTACAATGCAACTCTGCACAATGTTGCTCTGCCTATAGACGGTTCCGGTTAAATTTGCGTTCATAGTGGGCTACGCAACGCCCCGGCCTCCTCGTTGTGCTCAGTGCTTGGTGTACGTGCCAGCTTACGCCGACACTTTCATGCGCTTCTTTGTTTGGTATGAACGAGAGAGGGTTCGATTTTTCATAATCATGACCACATATAAAGCCAACAGACAATGAAGTCAAGGAAAGCATAGGGGGAAATTAGATGCGATTGAAATTGAAATGTAGAAAGCAACGAGGAAAAGACAAATGAACGTGGAGGCTAAGATAACTTGCCGCCGGAGGGAGCCGAAACCAGAACGTCCGCATTACGCGCGTGTTTCACTGCCGATGGCGCTACGGCGACGGCTATCAATCCGGCCACTATCCTGGGTATCTACGTATGGTAGATCTAGCCCTGGAAGTGTTAGGTAGCGCCACTCAAAGCCATCGCGCGCGGTTTTTGAACATCCTATTTCTTTTACTCGATGGCGTCACGTAACACGAGAACTTAGAAGAGCAGGGACGTGGCCGAAAAAAAAAAACAAAAAAACCTCGTATGCTACCTAATGGCATAAAGACCACTGCTTGTGCATATGCGTATTGCAGCGTACGTTTGATTTGACAGTTACAGATGAATATTTCGTTTAAACGGCGCATGTAAATTGACCACATATAGATGTTTGTAGAGGTGTTCACTGCGCCCAAGTGGAACCACAAGTGATATACTTCGCATACTAATGCGGAGGTAATTTTTGCTGACTGAAATCAAAACACGCCGTCACGTCAGCAGTTATATATATATGGCTTCAGCTCACGCCTGCGTCAAGGTATCTTTTCGTCCACTGACGTTCTCTTTAACTATAATATTTCTAGATTTCAAATAAACCTAACGATTAATTTTCCCTGTGCTTTTTCTGGCTTCGTTGCCTGCTTCTGCGTATCAGTAACATCGCGAGAACTTGTGCAAGCAAGCCTTCGATCATCGCCCAACAAAAGATGAATTGTCGTGCCTGAACCAGAACCCGCACAGTCCTCCTTTCCCAGCTTTTAGCGAGCGCGCGGTAGCGAGCGAGTTCACTGAACACTCTACCTCCCGTAGTCACAGATATTGTTCTCTGACATATTTCTTACATATATACTGCAACGATATAAAACCCCGAGGCGTGAAACCTCGAGGCAAGACCGGAGGGAAAATTCATCCGCAATAAACCCAATACGCCTCAACGATATGTGGCACCTTCACTACATTTTCGAGCTGCTTAGGCTTCGCTTCCCTTTACTTCATTCTTAGTGCATTGTTTTTTCTTGTTCCTAACAGTTTCGTGATCGTGAGTACACGTTCTGGAACTGCCTCGACATTGAGGGGGAGTTGACTCTTGCGGAGTTTCTTGACCATTTCAGGGTGAGTGATACTTGTTTGTTTAATTGTGCACTCGTGTACGTGTACTTGTGGTTTGTGTCTGCACGTGTGTGCGTTTGCGTGCGCGCGCGCGCGTGTGTGTGCATATGTGCGTGCATGTATGTGTGTTTGTTTGTGCTTGGGTGTGTGCGCGTGCTGGGGGGGGGCGAAGCGCGAGGTGGGGGAAATTTAGCCCGTATCGAAACTAAGTGAAGATGGTGATGCAGCGCCAAAAATACATTGAAAAGGCGTTTTATGCGATTCCTTGTTCAGAATATGGCTTTGAATGTCAAGTTGCCTGTTTAACAAGCAAAATTGTGTCGATGCATTCCCGCGAATGCTCTCACCAGTTGTATATCAAAATTATTTCGGCAAGTCAAAATGCGCGCCAGGCGAACAATACGTTGGGTACATTCTATAACGAGTGTCTTCTCCTTCACCGTATGAAGAACGTAACAATATTTGCCTCCAATCAACTCAGCCGCAACTACCGGAGTGAGAACGAGACCTCCAAGTCTGCTTACGAAGCTGTGGATCAGTGGAGGGAACCGGGACCTAGCTTTATTTAAGGGCCACTCAACACTTGAGTGACGCCACTTTCAACTTGCGAAGTATCTTCGCATTCACTTGACTTATCTGCTGACTTCCTATTGGCGCATCAAAGAACTTTCTTTGCGACGACAGAAGTTGTTTTCTGGCCGATCTGCGCGCAGAGTTCTTCGGCGCAATTCATCATCGTCATTCATCATCATCATTCGAGGAGCCGAACGTTCCTAGCGTAAAATGCAACCATAAGAAATGTAGCCACGAAATGTTGGTCAAGATTATGACAAGAAGTTCTAGCCTAAACTTTTATTATTAGCAGTCTTTCGATAAGTACATCACAGACTCTTCCGCGGTCGTTTCTAACCATTTTTATTGTTAACATTATTACTCCAGCTACGCTTTATTTTTACGACTACTTGCTTTGTAATAAATTCCAGTACGTTTATTGCTCACGACGTGAAATGCAGTTTCTTAGCCCTGGTTTCTTAATTTTTCTTTTCCTTTCCCCGCAGAACGAGTTCCAAGTCGAAATCCTATACCTTTCGGAAGGAGCCCGCATGCTCTACGACGCCTACGCACCCCCGTCGCGGAGTCGCCTGAACCTGGCGTAAGCGCACCTGCTTTAGCTGCTTCAACAAGGCAATGCGATGGCTCAAATTCAGGGTTGCTGCTTTAACCCTGCGATACCCTAGTGCAGTTACACATCCAGGAAAATTAAGGCAGCATGTCCAGTTTTGTTTTTTGGCAAGGAGAGTAGATTTGTACAACAACAACAACAACAACAACAACAACAACAACAACAACAACAACAACAACAACAACAACAACAACAACAACAACAACAACAACAACAACAACAACAACAACAACAACGATGACGACGACGACGACGACGACCAAAACAACAATGACATTATTTGATTAATAATTTGATTAGTAAACAGCAATACATTAATCAGTAATTGGTTTATTAAACCACTATACTAGGAGTTATACTATACCACCACCAGAAAAATTTCCCGGGCATAAATAATTAGATATTTTAAGAGTTGAACTCAGTGCAGCATAAGTGATACCTTGAGCTTTAGAGGGTTAAAAGGGACGCAAAAGAGAAATAATGGAACTGAATAGCTTGATATGCACTGAATCCTTTACCAATAACAAACAATAGCGATAGTTTTCATGGAATAACTATCCATTACATTCGTATCATAATGTTGCCAGAAACGATATATGGTGTAATCCGTAAAAGTGAAAGGGGAAAAAATTGTCATCCCGGCGCCTTAACGACCCTGTTAACCCTTTGACAGTTAAAACACTGATGCTTTCGTTTTTCTTAAACCCATGAATTGAGACGACACTCCGTGGTTTGCTTTCTTTGTATGTTTGTCCCTTTTCACACCATAGGCGTGTAATGTTCATTTACATTTCAAATTTAGTGTCCCAGCTTACCTACAAGTCCTGAAGTACTGTAACAATCGCATGGCTGTGTGACGGCGACATTTGTTGGCGCTAGCAGACGAAGGGTTAAGCTCAAAAACATGTCTTTTTGGAGCAGGTACGGGTCCAAAATCCCAGCTGCCGAGGCGCTATGTTCAAGGTAAATATACCTGGTAGCGAAGCTTCCATAGGAGCCCATACGTTCAAAACATGGCGGTCCATCGGCGGTCCATGGGGCTTAGCGCCATCTGTATGTGGTGGGAACACTTCCGGCGGAAGAAAAAATAATGTGACGCCATGTCCGTTAAAAGCACAAGTGACGTCATTTTGTTTTCGAAGGCGCGAAATTTGTTTTGTTGTTCTTCCTTTGGAGCTATATATTCAAATGCCCCGCCATTCGACTTGATGGGCGTTTCGAGCTTTCAGCGTTGAAAGCGATGCAGGAAAAGGCCAGCCGTACGGTTGTCGAAATCGCACCCCTGCACAGAACATACTTTCTTTGGAGGCCGACGAAAGCTTTAGGTGTAGAGTGCTGATCCTATTGCTGGATGCCAAGCCCGTCGGGCAGCGCAGTCGCACGAAAACAACTACACAATTATCTGGCGGTCGTAACTCACTACTTTTGACTGAACAGATTAAGAAGCAGTGAAGCTACCCGCGTCACCAAATTCAGACAAACTTCGACAAGCAAGAAAGCACAAACTGTGAGGGGGGCGTATTTCAACAGGTGATACGAGTGCGCCTTTCTGCCCATTTCAAGACGTGCATTGCATTGCGAGTGATAGTGGCGTCAACGCCCCCTGTAGCGATGGGCGCTGAAAAGAAATGCATTTATTAATAATAATAAAATTAAACTTGTATTTTCTTAACTCGTCACGAATATATAAAATTGACTAGGAACTTTATTTTCCTTGAATGAATCCAACTGTGTCTCGTTTGAATTAAAAAACGCGTTTTTCTTTCCCAATGTTTGTTCCCTCCAAACCTAGTCGCGCTTCAATCGCTGCTCCCATAACCTCCCATGCTGATGTCGGTGACAATCTGTACTGAACCGCTTTTCGCCCGAAGCTTCGCGACCTATTTGAATCGACCTTGCTATGTTTCCACATTTGACGTCACCGGCTTTCTGTTTGCAATGCTGCGTGCGTTGCTTTGTATTACACTACAGAAAAAAAAAAGTACTTTATCACTTAGACGTTGGGCGAAGGGTATGTAGCTGCCAGTGCGCAGCAGCTGTTCAACGGTTGTTGATTAGGAGCGTTGTCCGTGGCTCTTTTTTTTTTTTGCAGGCTAAGTAAAGTGTCGGAGATGGTGTCCAGGACGGAGATCGACCCCGGGAAGCGCGCCCTGATGCTTCAGCTAATGGGCAACGACATCAACACCGGCGAGAAAGTGGAATTGCCTGACGTGCGATACGTGCTGAGCAAGTGATAGCGCCAACCTGCCCGATGATGATAAAGGGAATGTACGTGCGATTCGTTCTAAACCCAGGCGCAGGCGAATGCCTTTATATAACGAAGTGCTTGGGCCCTCCGAGATAATTCGTTGTACAGGTCACTTCTTTGTAAAGGTCGCGAACCGCGCAGCTCACAATCACAAAATATATGGGACAAAATTATTCCTTCGTTGTACAGGCGCTGAACTGTATACAGAAAACGAGAATTAAAAAAAAAATATGTTCAGAGCCCAGAGCATATACTAGGCGATATATTTTTGAATATGATCTAGGACATAAGTAATGTATAGGCCACCGATAATATAAGTGACCCGGAAAGTCGCGGAAGAGTGATATTTATTTTGCTTTCTTCTTTTCCACATTTATAGAAGTCAAATCTTAGATTAAATTCTGGGATCTTACGTGCCAAAATCACGATCTTCTTACGAGGCACGCTGTAGTGGGGCTGTATTCCAGATTTATGCTGACCGCCTGGCCCGGGGTTCGTTAAAGCGCACCCAGTCCTAGCGTTGTAGTGGGCTTTTGAGGTGACAGGTTTGCCCCATTGGGGCACCTGGCTTCCCTGTAGAACTCTATGATAAATATTAGGGACCGGCACTGAAGTGGGTACTGTTCAATTCTGGCAATGACTGAGACCGTGTGTAGCCTATAGAAACTATGAGGGCTCTGTTGATCCGGTACTTCGATTCAGCGTCGTGACATGGTATTGTTGCTTGATGACAACGCGAAATGATTGGAGCAATGTTTGAGATAGCGATTTCTGCCGCTATTCTAAGGTAATTTTCACGTGTGTATGGGACCTCGCCACGGAGGAGGCGCCGTTTATAGCGCGGGATCGGCTTATTACCTACAACGACATCTGCACACACTACCGATTAGACCGTTTAACCTTTCCGCCACTTATGGGCAAATCCCCGCGCAGGTGTGAAGTTTTGTGGCGACAGCTGCAGACTCGCACCTTTTTCTCCCCTTACCTCCTCCACTGCATTCATCCCTCCATTTACCTTTCTCCTTCTTGCAAATTCTGCGTCTCTTCCAAAGTAGACTGTGAGGGTGCCCCAAGTATCCCCTTTCCTCAAGCAATTAATATCTAGTGACGAGTAGTGGGAGGCTGCCTTGCGCAGCTCGAAGACCGACCTTCAGGAGTCCATCCTGGAATGGGCTGAGAGGATAGAGGAGGCCTACTTCAAGTAGTTCCTCCCCCCACCCTCTATTCCGTTGCCCCCTTCCTTTTAATGAGGGATAATTAAAGTTTTTCATTCATTCATTCACGTGTGTATGGACACGTTGGTCGGCTGCTGAACGGTTGCCGGCATTTCTGCAACGTTATTTTCGCTGGACTTAACAGCGTTTGTTCATTCTCTGGAGCAATGGCCAACTTTCACCCCACCAGTTGGAAGAGTCACTCATGCTTGGACATTAGTGGCAACAAAGTCAATGTCCTTCATGTATATTTCAATATCGTTCAATATTGTTTTGCGAGTGTCAACATTACAATATTCAATACTTAGGTGCATTGACGCCAATATGAAAACTCCTCAATATTATTTTTGTTTGCTTAGGGGATCCAAATACACCTTTCTCAGTTACGATTCTAAAATATGTTATTCCTCTGTTCATGTATAACAACACCAACTCGCTGAATTTAAAAAAAAGGGATGTCGATTATTGTATTAGGAAACAGAGACGATTGTAATAAGTGTTTCCAGTTCATTTTAAATTACTTATCCATGCCTTTTATTTTCGTATGGTCATAATCATGTATCAGTTCTTCGCTTTCTCCCTCTGTTTTTGTTCCTCTTTCCTCCTACCCTAACGCTGAGTAGACAAACCCTCCACAGTCATTTCTCACAAAATAAATATCGCTCTATCTCTCCCTCAAGGATAAAATTAGGCATAGCATTTACTGCGGAATCTTAATTTCGCAGTAAACAAATAAGCCTGTTTTGCAGGGGGTGAGCATGACATTTTCGTAATCTCGCTTTTGTTTTACGGCGAACCCGCATATAACGCAGAATTAACAAAGATTCCTTCCACCCGTGTTTCACTATATTAATATAGTACACAGTATATATGGATGAACTTCCTTACGATCCTTGCGATTGGCTCGTATTCTTGCATTTCTGCATATCTCTTGATAATCCATATCGAAGCATTTCACTTTGGGCGACCTGGTGGTCGCAGCTATCGCGTATCGAGGAGGCGTATACCGCTTTGTTGTGCCTGATGAGGCACAAAGAGCGTTTATAGATGATTCCTGTATTTTTTATTTAAATGGAAGCATCGTTTGCCTCTTGGGACTAACCGCTATGTATGTCTTTGTGGCTATGCATGGCGATCCACCGCTTAGCTCGAACTCGCGGGTTAAATACAGGCCACGACGGCCGCATTTCGATGGGGACGAAATGAAACACTCGCGCACACTTAAATTTAGGTGCGCGTTAAGCAACCTAACGCGGTCCCACGCATAGTCCCCGACTACAGCGTTCATCATAACAACATCGTTGTTTTGGCTTTATAGAACTCCAGAATTTATTATCTTTATTTCTTTGCTTCTTCCCTAGACTTTGGCTGTTGCTGGGTGTATTTCCGAGCTGACGCGCGGGAGGTCTCACGCATGCTGTTGCTCAACAAAAACGAATTACGTGTCTTATGGTGGGATTTGAATCACATGCCTGATGCTCTCTCTCCACTAGGCCACATACGCATTCGTGTCGTGACGAAATAACAGCGACCTTACCACTCTCATTCCCACGTAGCATCTCACAGCCTTCGGGATCGGCCTGGATCGTAACCAACCAGGTTGTAGTGGTTCTTCAGCGGAGTACGATAAATCAGTCGTCATGTTTATCGTCGTTGTTCTACTGCCACAGTCATCTTCAAGTCATTGCCGTTGGCATGCCGTCGCTTCGCACTAGCTGCATACAGGGACACTACCTCGCAACAAACAGGCTTTACCTTGCACCATAGCCACATACACCCTCCTTACACTAGGGGACCTCGATGCGCGCTGAGACACGCTCTTAGGGACATTCTATCTGGATCGACGGATGGATGGATGTTATGAGGGTCCCCTTTGAAACAGGGTGGCGGGTTGCGCCACGGAGCTCCTTTTTTCATTTTTTGCCTAATGTGTTACCTATGTTATTTTTTAACAGAGAAAATGTTCCCCGCCTCAAATTTTCTGAACCATTATTGGGAGCGTTGCATGGCTCCGTTCTTTCGTGCACTCCCTACTTATGCCACAACACCCCCAATCACCCCAAACACCCCCTTTGTTGCCGACATAAAGCGCACGGACATAAAACGCAACCTGGTAATCCTTTGCGCAATTCCAAACAATGCTACATAATCAAATATACCTGCAGAATGTTTCGCATTACATTGACTCCCACAGTGCATGGGACCTGCATAATCTTTCTTTCTTTTTTTTCAGGGACATTAAAGAAGGCTGCCTCGGCCCTACCTGCCTCCAACCATGCAGTGAAACAAGCGACAGGCCTTGCAACCTCATACATGCTTGTCATAGTTCCAATTCGCAGCCAACCCCATGAACTTCATTTTGAAAATGATGCAAATTACAACCCTGACGTATGAGCTTCTGGATTTGTTTGTGGAGCTCGTGCTGTAGAACCAGTGCGTCGGTTACTTGGTCGTGGATAATACTGTCCATGATAAGTTATCAACAACGAAACGTTGATGTAAAGGACACGCTGAGAAAACTACAATAGCGTGCGACTCGAAACTCTCAGCAGGCAAGATAACGTCACTTTCTACTTCTGTCTGCATCCTACGCATTTTTGATGCCACCTTCGCTTTCGTCTTTTGGTTTCTTACCACTAAATCCTCTTCTTTCTTCACTGTTGTGTAAAAAAAAAAAAATTACTGCGGAAACTTCCTAGATGAACTCGCCAGATTTCCCGTAAGCGTTATGTTCAGTCCCCCATGCTGCACTCATGCAACGAATGACTGATTAAGCGCTCGAGTTACGCCCCCGATGCGCTGGTTGAAGCGAAGGTGGTGAAGATTGAGGTGAGATAAAGAAGCGGCTCATACTGCTGCAGCCCTAACGGGAGCATGGCTCAGTGTCTGTGGGGAGAGGGAAATGAGAAGAAAGACGATAGAAGAATAAGGGAAGGATTAGAGGGGGAAAGTGGCGTCCAATAGCAGGACTGGCAGTGGCGAGCAGCAGACCCGCGTGCTGGGCGGCGAGATGTCTGTCCTCGAGGAAGTCGAGCGGCGCATTCGTCGAGGATACCGGTGCAGCTCAGAGATCGAATAGGACGCCGCCGTTCTGTAACGTGAGGCAAACCTAGTAGCCGGCGTCCGGCTTCTTACATCTCGACCGTTTTCCTTTCTCTTTGTGACCTGATTTTCTTTGACTATTCGCGTCCACGCGTCTCTCCCACTAGACATTGTCTACTATGATAGCCCGCAACGCCGAGAGCGCTTGCGTCCTCCGCATGATGATATCGCGCGCAGAAATTTCCAGAAGGCCATGTAACGATCTGTTTTCATCATGGAACTCGCAGACCTCTCCAGCAGCTGCGAAAGAGAATGCAGACATCACGTACGAACAGTTGCAGTGTTTCGCGTTGAATTGTGTCTCTCTAAAAGTTCCAATACGCGGTCAAAGCCTTCCAAGACATGAATTATACGAATCGGTTGCCATGACGGTTCTCCATGTCTTCATTCTCCTTCTCCTCTTCATCTCTGTCGTTTTCATTATCAGTTCATCCAGCATAAGTACATCCCTTCTATTGACTGTCGAAGCTGCGTTTGAGCGCTTCATAAAAGGTTCTTTAAAAACGCGTTTGCGAGGAAATGGCGTACTCGGAAAAGTGAAAAAAAAAAACGAAGAAGAAAACAAAGGCAACTTTTGCTAAACATTTACTCCCCATTTCTCGGATTCCCTGGGGAAACATTCTACAAGTATCACATCTAACATTGAGCAAGAACAATAATTATGCGAAATGGCATTTAAGAAATATATGTTGTCGCATGGCAACTGAAAGCCCTGATTTGTCTCGTGCATTTAGCCCGTAAATAGAAGCTCAGTGAAGTAACCAGAAGAAGTGAACTTATGTTCTTTCGCAGATTTCCGTGTGCAGTATAGCCTTTTTAATGAGTTAGCATTTGGAGTGTCCAAGCGGAAAGTATACGTGAAGTACTGATGGGACATGTGTGGAGTGACCTCTTGAATAACGCTATGCAATGTGGTGAACGCGCTTTATATCATGAATCCGGGACCCTAAAGAGCTGCGATGTAATCCTAGCGCATTTGTCTGGGAATGGCTGCGAAGTCGCCACTTTTTGGGGGTTCTAACATTCTCCCCGACTAGAGGCTCCCTTTATCAGGCCGCCTCTAGCTGTTCATCGTTCGCACTCATTTATTCCTGACTGGTGTTAATCATATTGCTCCAGAAATACTAAGGGCCAACATGCGTTCCTCTGTATCTTGATGTGGTCGAGCGTTGGGTCCAGTGTTTCGGCCAACTAGAGTACTTGCTCCATAGAGGAAGGAATAACATCAGAAAGGTGTGTCACGGGACAGTCTTGAAGCCTAGTCAACATAGAAAGTGCTCTTAGGAAATAGGTCCTCTTCACTTGATAGGCATGCAGTAATTTCTAGCCCTCGGGAACGCACAGGTCATGGGGGAGAGTAGAGTGGACAGTGAGTGTAGCGAGGGCCGATTGTGACGAGGGTGTCACTAATAGCTACCGCAATGCAAAAAAGGCCCTAAGAGGTCCGGCAATCACTCTAGGCGCATTTTCCATTAGTCAACGCTCAGGTAAGGAAATTCATTTACGCGGAATCGTGCAAAGTGGAGCAAGTAGCATAAAAGGGAAAAACTGCCATCCACCCGAATGTAGCAAGAAGCTGCAAAGGAAACCCATACGGGTTACTCAGAAAGAAAGCTTCGCCGCTGTGAAACTTCACAGTTGTAGCTTCTTGCTACGTTCGGGTGGATGGAAATTTTTCCCTTTCACAACGTGCAGGTAAGCCAGAAGGAAAAGAGGGGCGGCGTAAGAGGACGTTGGCTCGGCGAGGCTAGCGGCCTGATGTCGTGCTCCCTCCTATAGCCTCTTTCCTTTCTCCATGACTTGCTCTGTAGGTAATCGCGCAAGGTTACGACGCCTCTGTAAGTCCACGAGGTCACATGAAATGGAAACATTCTGCCATGCAACAGAAGATTGTCGATCCACTCCTCTAAAAAAACTTAAATAAATAGAAGATCAGCTTCGAGTTTCCGATAGCAAAACGGTCGCCCGTTTGAATAAGCAATTACTGTACTGCCTGTGTAAAGACAAACGGCCTTGAGAGCGGAAATTCGCGAAGATTAGTAGTACTGAGATACAAATTTTAAGCGTATCTAGTGGGTCATCGACCGCTCGCTTGCGGTCTCGGATGAGGTCCAGTATTTCCGTCGAGTACTGCACCACTTCCTGGCACTGCGCCGTGTCGCAGTGCTCGCGGATGAAGCCTGCCAGCGTGGCCATCAGAGCTCCCCCGGCTGGCGGTTCCCTGAGCAGCGGCTGCCCGATGTGCGCGGCCAATGCCAGCAGGGCGCTCAGCAATAGCTGGCGGCAGGCGCCCTCCACGTGCGGAAGCAGCTCGACGGCGTCGCGCGCCAACTTCTAGGTGGCAAGAGTGGAGCGTTGTAAGAGCGTGGCTACCAGGAAGCTTGCCTTGGTCTTAAGACGCATGTGACTTTATTGACCGCACGTATTAAAGACGCACACTCAAATTTGTATGGCATGGAAGCAGGACAAAGGAATGCATCCACACTTACATACTGGCCTGACTGGTAAATAAGTACTTTGTTGGAAGGTTAACCCTTTTTTATGCACTTATGACAGGGCTTTCTAATCAGGCATTACGATACTGCGTCAATACATTCCGTCCCTTCTCCAAAGATGGCCACCGAAGAATTGCTGACAGCCGCTCTTGCATCGTTCAATTTCGAAAGTTTCCAGCGTATTTCGCTGAGGCGATCGCCCCTTGTCTCAAGTGGGCCTTAAATGCCTACTTTGAAGCGACAACTCGCCTGACTACAGAGGTATGTCACGGCGGCGGTGGTAGCACAGAGGCTCACATGCCGTGACTTGGCAGATTGAATCCCGAGTTGGGAGAAAAATTACGCCATGACGCATTTCAAGATGAATGTCGACGGTAATGAGAGTAGCGTTCAAGCAATGCAACGACACGCCGTACTGCTGAAGTCGTGTTTATTTATATACCTGCACTGGGGGGGGGGGGGGGCGGTCATTTTGAGACTTTCCTTGCTTCGTCTAGATACGATACACGCTGTCTTCAGCATCAGTCAATGTTGCGGGGACACTCGCTAGTGCATATCCCTGTGCGATAAGATAGCTCGCCAGCTTGGGCAGCGTCAGCAGTTACAGCGCCGCTGGGGCACTCGTGATGCGGTCTATAAAGGCCGCTGCTTTCTGATAATAAAGGCGATAAAGGTTCTTTGGTTGTTGCTTGTCGATGGTGAAAGACGCACACTTCTTTGCGTCTGTTCACGACGCAAACATGGTGTCAGAAGTGGCGCCCGCCGATCTGAGGCACCACGGCTCTCGGACGTCAGACTAGCCCTGAAACGACGACGCCGCGGGCCCACTAAACAGTGCCAGACGCCGGACACGTCAACGAGTGCCTTACAAGGAAAGACCACGTAAGATGGCTTTGTTTCAAATTGCTCCACCCCAGCCCTTCAGCTTTGCAACGCCCAACGACTGGCCTCCCTGGAAACAGCAATTTATTCGCTTCCGAACTGCATCTGGACTAGACGGGAAGCCAGAAAAGAGTCAAGTAGATGCATTGGTGTATCTAATGGGACCTCAAGCAGAGGATATCTCCAAAACGTTCAAGCTTGAGCCCGGCGACCAGAAGTTAAGGTCGTACTGCAAGAGTACGAGGCCTACTTTGTTCCTCGACGGAACATCATTTATGAAAGGATGAAGTTTAACACCCGAACGCAACAAGACGGCGAATCCGTCGAGGATTTTGCCACTGCACTGCACGCGCTTGCTTCCACGTGTGACTACGGGGAGCTGCGGGAGGATTTAATTCGAGATCGTCTCGTGGTGGGTCTCCAAGACCGTAAGATCTCGAGAGCTCTGCAACTCGATCCGGACCTAAAACTACAGAAAGCGTTGTTGGTGGCACGACAGCACGAGACCGTCAACCAACAGCAGGCAGATATTCACCGCGTGCGAGAACAGGAAGTTCACCGAATACAGTCCCAGAGCGGTACGCGACAAGTTGGGAAAAACGCACCTCTGCCTGAAAGTGGAAACAACGTTCCCAAACCATGCGGCTGGTGCGGAAGAAGCAGGCACAGTCTAGCGTCCTGTCCAGCGAAAGATGCAGTCTGCAGAAAGTGCGACAAAAGAGGACACTTCGAAGCGGTTTGCCGATCAACCAGAGCTGTCAGGAACGTCGAAAACCGGACCGAGGAACCAGGCTTCCTCGGAGTCGCGTGCCATTCATCCGCTTACAGGTGGGAAGTTCCCATCCTTGTTGAATCCTCGAATGTGGTATTTAAAATAGATACTGGAGCGGACGAAACGGTCATTCCGGCGGAGCTCTTCACTCGCATCTTTCCCGCGATAAAACTTCAACCAGCAAAGCGTCGGCTTCAGGGGCCTGATGGTAAATCCCTTGCCATATCTGGTATGGCTGCCATGAATATGACATTTGCAGGAACGAGCAGCCGCGAGGACGTGTACGTACTTCAAGGCCTCCGAAAGGCCTTCTTGGGAAACCAGCGATAGAAAGGCTCTGCGTAATACCACAAATCAACGTAGTGAAGAAAGTGGACCCCGAATCTGATTTTCCACAAGTGTTCCAGTGAATGGGGACCTTCAAAGAAGAGTACGACCTCAAGTTGAATCCGGAAGCAAAATCTTTCGCGCTGTCGTCCCCACGTAGAGTCCCCCTGCCATTGTTCGAAAAAACAAGACAAGAGCTCGAGCGGATGCAAACACTAGGCGTCATTTCTCCTGACACCGAGCCTACTACATGGTGCGCACCTATGGTTGTCGTTCTTAAACCCTCGGGTGCTGTTCGAATCGGTGTTGACTTCACGGAACTCAACAGATACGTTCAACGAGAATGGCATCACATCCCGGCCGTCGAGTACACCATCGGAATGCTACGGGGAGCCAGCACGTTTTCGACGTGCCTGCTCCCCGAGTATGACGGTGTTACCGTGGCTTTACGAAGACGCAGTGCCGTTTCTGGTAAGACGAAAACAGAATGACATAGAGGGAATTTCAAAGGCGGTATGACGGCGTGACCATAACAAGACGACGATTATGAAATTATGACCGAGGTATAACGATGACAGCGTGACTATGCCGGCACGAAGACAATTGGATTTATTTAACTTATTTATTTGTACATACTCCATCCTCAATTAGACTATTTCAGAAGTGGGATGAACAACAAACATGCAAATATTTAAAACTGTGAATTCTTTCAGCGGTAGTGAACGGATGTTGCCCAGCAATGACTTCCAGACATGAATTATTTATGGAAAATGCTGTATTTAAAGGAATCAGTGTGGGAAAAAAAGGTTCAGATGTTTAGAGTGCGGTGACTCCTCGTAGATGAGGATTTGGAAAAAGTCAAATAGCTATCTAGAGAGGAGAGACCAGGAGATCTGATTAACGTGTGAAGGAATTTCAGGCATTCAAGTTTGCGACGCTCGCCAGGAGGAGTAAGAGGAAGTAGGGAAAGGGAGTTAGACGGCAAAAAGTCAATGTCATATCTCCTACAAACAAAACGCACTGCGTTTTTTTTGCACCAATTATAGTTTTCTGAAGTCAAAGGGACTCTATGGATTCCATACAAAGTTCTATGAAACGAATGAGGGTTTTACATGTTAGAAGTTTAGTTTCTTCAGGAGCAAGACATACCGTACGATGCGAATAACATAGTCATTTAAGGACCTTGTTACAGATGACATCAATGTGTTTCGACCAGGGGCCCTATAACGTAAAACTATTCCAATATGTTTTTATGGCATGCGCTGGTTGCTTAAAAGCTGAAAGCAAGCAAGTGAGGCTACAATGTCCTATCCTGAGGACCTCCATCTCTTAACCATCGTAGCTCCACAAGTTGCAAGCAAACGTGTTCAAAAAGCAATCCCAGCTGTCGCAGTACGTACATGCTCAGAAAGGCTTGAAATTGGTGAGAGAAGCACGGCATGTGGTAAGATTTTGATCAGTACACGTGCTCCGTAAGCCTATCGGATGAAGAAGCTGCGCTCGAATACCTCTCCAAGGATGAACTAGGGTGCTCTTGGCTGAGGCCGCACAAAAAGAACGCTGTGACCCTCTTTACAGAGGGCCGGAAAGAGCAGGTGTCAAAGCAGCTTATGACACGTTCTATCCGCGATGCGTTCCAGACGTTCAAAGCAGCTCACCCCGCAAATGTCATAGTTTTACAGCCTGCGTGCAAAATTGGTGCCGCTCGCATCACAAAGAGAGGTTTGCGTTTGCGTTTATTGGGCTAATGTCAACCTTTGCGTCTCCGCTTTGGAGAACATAAGAGACATGAAAAGATCGTTGGAAAGCATCAAAAGCATTGTGCCTTTTGAGGCTCCCCAACCGCAGATTGTACGTTGGGTGAATGCAAGTGCTACCCATGGGGTGAAATCCTAGCTTTAATGGGCAATAGTCTGGGAATAATCACGAAGACGGTGTCACATTCGCTGTTTCAGACAGCGGCGACTTAATCAAGGATACATAGTGTCCAACTGTGTTTTGTAAAAGAGCTCGGCAAATGGGTCAGAAAATCCATTCCTCACGAATACACATGCCGCACTAAAGTCGCAGATATTTATGAGTCAAAGTGCGAGCAGAGCCGAAGCATTGTTCTGGATTTGAGTTCTGAAACCGAACTGTCATTCTCTCAAACGAAACCCAATCTTATCATTGTCGCAAGAAACAAGTCAGCATATTCACTTGTGTCTCCACCACACGGGAAGCCGCACACGGCCTTGCCCGTATAAGCAACAACATGAACTGCAGCGCAAGCTCATTTGCCGCCCATTTGGCGTCACGTCACCTGCGTCAGTCATGGTGCAGATGGCCGTTTAAAGATTCTGTATTAGTTGTGCCGGGCCAAGTACACATCTGCAATGTGGCCGTTTTCCGCTACCGGGCATGCAAAGAACACCCCAAACATGTGCATTGACTCGTTGAGCACCAAGCTTCCATGCAACACCTGAATTCTGGAAGGGGCCCCTCTTTGCAATCAGCGCATGAGGTGACCCCTCAACCTAATGAGAACCTCAAGAATGCAGATCTTCTCCATGCGTCTGCTGCATTCATGGACGAGCCTCGACCGCAGAAATCAGCAAAGTTTAGGTCGGTGCAGCGTGTGCCAGGAATTCAGTCATGGCATTTGTGGTTGTTTGCTCACGATCAGTCAAGAGGACATATGCTATCCATAGCGAGAACTGCGGCTAGGTAGTTGATGGCGATTAAACCTTTTTAAGACATAACTGCACAGGACACGCATTTGAAAAAATTGTAGTTGATGTCGAAATGAAGTTTCGAGAATCGGGATTTGATATCAGGGCTTTAAAATTCAACGTTACGAGCATGGATGCTAGCATCTATATGCTTAATGACATCGTTGAGGCAACCCCTGATCAACAGAAAGAGATTTCTTCAGCTAACAAATATTTGAAAAATGAGAATGAAGCTCTAAGAAAGAAAGTGGCTGAGCTCGAGCTGTATGGTCGACTCAAAGTTTGTAAACAGGGATGAAGTGCCTCAGACAGGCTGGCCAACGTTTCGATAGGAGGACCTATCTTCGTCAAAGGCGGCCTCGTCATCCTCGGCGTGTTAGTTTTAAAGGGTTAGTGCAGTGACGTCACGTGCGGGTGTTGTCGCTGGCGGCTGGTTTTAAAGAGAGAGATTACAAGAGGAAACAAGCAGTGTCGTCCGACGTCTGTGAGCTTCATTCTCAAGACGAGGGGACAAGAGCGTGAGAGTGGGCACGCGGGGAGAAAAGAAAAGAAATAGAAGCAGAAAAAAAGAAAAGAAAGGGGGGGGGGGAAACCAGGGCGGCACCAAGACAGACAAAAAAGGGGGGAGTGAAAGAAAAAGAAAGAGAAAAGTGAAATCTTTACGAAATACGGGGGCTTGGGAGCGTGTTGGGGATGCGAAAGGTTAGGAGGTATTGAGGGGGAGTCGTTGGCGGCATGTTTTTGAGGCATTAAAACGGTCGGTCAAGCGGTCAGCGCGCGAGTAACACAAAAGGCAAAAAAAAAAGAGAAAGGAGAAAACCCAGAAACACACACACAAAAAAAACATGAGTTGAAAGTGACTTGAGTAGCATAGTAGTAATACGTCGAGTAACTTTGAAATAGTTAAGGTGGCGACGAGGAGTCTGCGGTGCAATGTATGGGGTGACTGAAAGGCAGCGGCATCGTCTTTCAAGGGGCACTGCCCCACGCGCTTAACGTAGGTGTCGTTACGGCGGCATCCAGAGATGGCGATACTCTGGGTTGAGGCGCCGAAAAAGGCATATTGACTTCGGAATGTGTTGTCGAGGGGATTTCAAGAAAAAAAAAAGATTAAAGAAAAAGGGGGGGAGGGAAGGGAGAGGGGGAGGGGGGCTGAAACCGGTATAACAAACAGGAGGGTGACGCGCGCAGAAGGGGGCAAGTGTACATGGAAGAAGGGGATCGTACAGTTGGTATAGACGTCTAGAATGCGCCGAATGCGTCTAGAATGCGAACTGTCTAGAATGCGCCGCTTGTAGCAAACAATACATAGGTGAGACTGGACAACAAATTAATACAAGACTCAATGGTCACCGCGTGGACACAAAACACAATTTACCCAAAGCAGTAGCCAGCCACTTTAATGAACATGGACATATGTTTGACAAAGCAAGGCTCTATATACTACAAACAAATTTCCGTTCCCCTCGCGAAAGGAAGTATACGGAATCATACCTCATACACAAGTTTAATTGCCTACACCCGACAGGAATTAATTTGGCACGCGGCAACTTAGAATCTTTAAAAGCTGTAACTTAAATCTGAAACTCTCATATCATCAACCAATACACAAAACACATTAGGCCACCAGCCAACTTTAATTCTTAACCTCACCTACTCTTCCATTCCGAAAAATTTTTTTCCTGCCTACTACTCAATTTAATGTACTCTTCCAGGTTTTTACGTCTATACCAACTGTACGATCCCCTTCTTCCATGTACACTTGCCCCCTTCTGCGCGCGTCACCCTCCTGTTTGTTATACCGGTATCAGCCCCCCTCCCCCTCTCCCTTCCCTCCCCCCTTTTTCTTTAATCTTTTTTTTTTCTTGAAATCCCCTCGACAACACATTCCGAAGTCAATATGCCTTTTTCGGCGCCTCAACCCAGAGTATCGCCATCTCTGGATGCCGCCGTAACGACACCTACGTTAAGCGCGTGGGGCAGTGCCCCTTGAAAGACGATGCCGCTGCCTTTCAGTCACCCCATACATTGCACCGCAGACTCCTCGTCGCCACCTTAACTATTTCAAAGTTACTCGACGTATTACTACTATGCTACTCAAGTCACTTTCAACTCATGTTTTTTTTGTGTGTGTGTTTCTGGGTTTTCTCCTTTCTCTTTTTTTTTTGTCTTTTGTGTTACTCGCGCGCTGACCGCTTGACCGACCGTTTTAATGCCTCAAAAACATGCCGCCAACGACTCCCCCTCAATACCTCCTAACCTTTCGCATCCCCAACACGCTCCCAAGCCCCCGTATTTCTTAAAGATTTCACTTTTCTCTTTCTTTTTCTTTCACTCCCCCCTTTTTTGTCTGTCTTGGTGCCGCCCTGGTTTCCCCCCCCCCCTTTCTTTTCTTTTTTTCTGCTTCTATTTCTTTTCTTTTCTCCCCGCGTGCCCACTCTCACGCTCTTGTCCCCTCGTCTTGAGAATGAAGCTCACAGACGTCGGACGACACTGCTTGTTTCCACTTGTAATCTCTCTCTTTAAAACCAGCCGCCAGCGACAACACCCGCACGTGACGTCACTGCACTAACCCTTTAAAACTAACACGCCGAGGATGACGAGGCCGCCTTTGACGAAGATAGGTCCTCCTATCGAAACGTTGGCCAGCCTGTCTGAGGCACTTCATCCCTGTTTACAAACTTTATACCACAGTGTGCTATTCCATCTGTCAGCCCCTTTCTTGTTTATGGTCGACTCAACAATGTTAAGATCAAGCGCGTCTCCCCTACGCAAGGGAAGGGCTCTGCCGCCATAATGCAGTCCTTTGGCAACAAAATTAACTGCCCTGTATCACACACTGATCTTGATGTTCACCGAGTGACAGCAATGTCCGGGCAACAAAATATTGCGGCCTGTTTCTATTTCCGTGAGAAAAAGATCGACTTTGTTAGGAGGGCACGCAAAGCTTACCGTAACTACGGTTCCACTGGATTTTCTGGGCAAAATACCCAAGCTTTCTTTGTCAACGATTACCTTTCGCCAGACAACGAGAAGCTTTTCGCTAAAGCCCTTGCACTCGATAAAAAGAAAGAGTGGACGTTTCTCTGGACAGATAAGTGTCAGATAAAAGGAAGGAAGTCTGCTGATAACAGCGTGTTTCATATAAAATCGGAGCTCGACCCCCTGTCTATCTTCTTTTAGATATATTTACAACCCACCGTTTGTAGCGTCTATCTAATTAGATGGTGGCTTATGTTTAAACTTCTGATCTTGCTTCGTAAATGGCTCTACCATGTAGGTGGTTCGTCGATTTTAATGCTCGCAGTCTAAGAAGAGACCCTGATAATATTGTTACGGTTAATGTTGAACCGGCTTTCTTTAAAGGACGAGTTTGATGGTGAAGTCAATATGGCGTCCCGAGGCTGCGTCAGCTAAGATCTTCCTCCTCTTCTCCTCGTCGGCCTCATGCAATCCCCGGTTGCCAGACGAAGCCCGCTGGGCAAGTCCAAATCACTTGGAAAGCGTAAGGTGAAACCGCTTAAGACGAGCAACGTACGTCCAGTCACTCAAGAGATCGACAATGACGATCTCTTGGGGGTAAAAACTTTTTGCATAAGCAACGTTTACATTCCGGAGTCCACAACCACACGAAGTCTCCTTGAGCATACGAGACAGATTGGTGTCGGCTGTCATAGCGCTCTTTCGATCGGTGTTGTGATGCCACAGTACGAAGACGAGCAATACGCCGGGCTTCTTCGGCAAGACAAAGCTTCTTGGCACAGAGTACTAGCTGTGAAAGTCAAACGGTAGAATAGTGTCAAGGCACCTTAGCGGTGGACGTGCGTAAAGGAGATAAAAAGGTCTGCGATCGGTCGTCGCATGCTTTGCAGTATTAGAAGCATAGGTGATGAAGGGGAGTACGTCATGCTAGTCTCTGTGGTCCGAAGATACATACATGGCCAGCATGTTAGTTACAGTTCTGTTCGTACGTTCTACAAGCCAATTGTCTGAGGGTGATAAGGCGTTGAATGGCGGAACTGCGAAATGCAGATACGAAGCAGTTCTTCTACGGCGGCGACAACGAACTCACGACCGCGATCGCTAATGATGACACGGGGGGACGATGCCGAAGAATAATAAATCGAAGAAAAAACGTTGCAGCGGACGCAGCTGCTGAAGATGGTACGGCCGCCATTTCCGCGTAACGGGTCAGATGGTCGACACATACGATCACCCATCGGTTGTCGTTAGAAGATCGGGGAAATGGGCTCAGTATATCGATACCCACTTCTTCAAATGGCAGGCGAGGCGGCGGCAGAGGTTGGAGAAGACCTGGTGGAGCGGTCGTAGGGCGCTTGTAGCGTTGGCATTGTTCGCAACTGCCGACGTAGTGTTTGACTGTGTCCCCCTTCCTGGGCCAGTAAAAACACTCCTTTGTCCGTTTCAAAGTTCTGATGAATCCTAGATGGCCAGAGGTGGCATCGTCGTGCACGATTCTCAGTATGTCCGCTCGCAGACTCTGCGGCATCACCAGAAGGAAGCCGGCGCCTTTAGCCGAATAATTGGTCTTGTAAAGCAGGCCGTAACGGACACAAAATCGACCGGTGGCTCCCGGACGCGATGAAGCTACAAATAGAGGTTCCAAACTAATATTATTTTCCTGCTCTGCCTTAAATGTAATCGAGTCTGGGGATGTAGAAGAAATGAGAGCAAAACAGTCATCAAAATTGCCTTCGTCACACTCCGTCTTCGTCACAGGAAGGCGGGAGAGACAGTCCGCAACTGCGTGGCGACGCCCACACTTGTAGGAAATAACGAAGTCATACTCCTGCAGTCGAAGAGCCCAACGTGCCAGTCGTCCACTCGGGTCACGGAGATTCACCAACCAGCATAACGCGTGGTGGTCAGTAACGATAGTGAACGGGCGTCCTTAAATATAGGGCCGAAATTTGCGGACAGCGAAAACAGCTGCCAAGCAATCTTGCTCGGTCACAGTGTAATTTCGTTGCGCGTTAGTCAAAGAGCGACTAGCATAAGTCACAACGTGTTCAGCGCCTTGATGATGTTACACTAGTACGGCACCGATGCCAATGCCACTGGCATCAGCATGCACTTCCGTAGGTGAGGATGCATCGAAGGGACGCAATAGGGGCCATGACGTTAGTAGAAATTTTAGCTGGCGGAACGCGTCGTCGCAAGCCGATGTCCGGTTGAAAGGGACGGCTTTTTGGAGAAGACATGTTAGGCGGTACACCACGTCGGCGAATCTTGGGACGAAGCGACGAAAATACGAGCACAGGCCCAAGAATCTGCTCAACTCCCGCACTGACTTCGGTGCTTCGAAGGAGCTGACAGCCTCAATCTTACGTACATCTGGCCTCACACCGTTTTTGCCGACCAGATGCCCAAGTACTAACGTCTCCGTTTCCATGAAACGACAATTCTTGGAATTTAGGATCAAGCCGGCTTGTTTGACACAATCCAGAACAAGACTGAAACGGATATTATGCTCACTCAATGTGCTGCCCTAAATCACCACATAATCGAGGTAGCCCAAACAAATTTCCCCTTTAACTCCTCGTAGGATAGTGTCCATGAATCGCTGGAATGTTGCTGGCGCGTTACAAAGGCCGAACGGCATAACGTTAAATTCATAAAGACCATCTGCTGTCACGAAGGCCGTCTTCCCCTTGTCGTCTAGGTGCACGGGTATCAGCCAATACCCCGATCGCTAATCCAGTGATAAAATGTAGGCAGCGGAATGTAGACAATCGATGACATCACTAATTCTAGGAGTCGGATACACATCCTTTTTAGTGACCGTGTTCAGTTTCCTGTAATAAACGCAGAACCGCCACGATCCATCCTTATTCTTTACTAAGATTACTGGTGCTGCCCATGGACTAGAGGACTTTTGTACAACAGTTTTCCGTAGCACGTCTTTCACTTGTTCAGCGATAAGTGTCCTCTCTGTTGAAGAAACGTGGTAAGGCTTTTGCTGAATGGGGCGCGCCGATCCGCTGTCAATTCTGTGACGAGCACGAGAAGGCGGGAGTGAAGCGTGCTTGTCGCCTTTTGTGAAATCGAACACAGAAAGATGTGCCCACAAAACCTGTGCGAGAGCGTGGCGCTCATGTGAGGGCAGCGCCTTGTTGATCATGCGTAGGATCCCCTCTTCAGAAGTGCTTCGGTGGGGATCACTAGTATGAGACTGCTCCTCCTCGCTTACAACTGTAATGGAGCTGTAAGTAATATCGTCAAATTACGCGAGCTTCATATCACGCGGGAGAACAGCAGGGACGCAAGAACAATTGAAAACCCAACAATTTGAGACGCCATTTACTACGGTCACGACAGAGCGTGGTACATGTACATCTTTCTTTGCGCAGCTCGAAGTAAGTGGCTGGAGGTCTGCAGCAGTGAAATTGACAGAGATACGTGACAGTGACGAAGTTGACTCGACCAAGGCGGTAGCAGCAAATCGTTCTAAACAAGACAGCAGTTTTTCTCTGGTAAGGATGTGCCGGCAAGAGTGGTGAGAAGCGCGCTATTCAAAGTAATTTCGCCTGTGCCACAGTTAACGGATGCACCGCAATGCTGAAGAAAGTTGATCCCGAGAATCACATCATAAGTGCACAGCGGTAGTGCGAGAAATTCAGTTTTAAGATCTTCTCCTCCGAACAAAACACTTGCAACACAAATACTAAGGGGAACTAGGCACTCTCCAGTGACACCACGAAACGTCACACCATCATTCCACGGGAACATAACTTTCCGACCCAGCCTCTCTTTCATAGTCACACTCATGATATAAACGGTAGCACCAATATCTACTAATGCTGTTGTAGGTATTGTAACAATTAACACACGCACTTTGTTCTTCATCATCATAATAAGCAGAAGACTATTTCGCAGAGACGCAGACTGTCCAGCGACCTTACCTCTATCGGCCGCGCCGGCTAGTTTACTGACGGCGGTGGTGACGTGGCACGTCGCCGTGGTGACGGTCAACGGCGTTGACGACTGGTTGGGGGCATCAGGTTGCGGTCTGAAGCTGGTGAGCCCCTCCTTCTACTATACTGACGGATGATATTCTGGGGTGGCGCGCCTGTGATGTTTGCAGTATCAGGGTCTCTCGGCCAACAGTCGTCATAACTGTGACGTTAAAAATTAGGCCAAGCTGGTGGTAGGGCCATATGTTTTTGTCTGTCGGCGCCGGCGACAAAAACGAGCAATGTGTCCTGATTCCTGATGCGCCACAGCTGTAACACACAGGCGATGCGCGAGTGACGTTGTAAGCCTCTGTATCAACTCTGGGGCGCTGCGACTAATAAACGCGATCTTCCGAATTCCGATTCCTGGTGGTAGCTCGACGAATGTGTTGGTCGTGCGTCATGTCGTCTGGAAAGGAACGTCGGTGCTGTCGCAGCTGATCGAATCGACAGTCTGCAACACCTGTGATGGCAGACAATGCGGACACAGCAGATGCATGTTCTTGAGGTTGGTAGGAAGCGCAACCAAGCTGTTCGACATCCGCCCCTTTGGTGTGTCGTTCAAGTTCTTCGCGGACAATTTGCCTTATAGTTGCCGCAAGGTCAAATTGAAAACTGTGGTTGTCGCTATCGTCAGCGCTTGCCACCGTTGTCACATTCGCTAACCTGCGGAAATTTGGCGTGATACGGCGCAGCTTCCAAGGCCTCAAATATGCGGCAATGCTTGATGAGTTCGGCGACCGAGGCGAGTCTCTACTTTCCGGATAAATAATTGTAAACATCCTCGCCCATGCCTTCGAGAAGGTGTCCAAGATTGTCCTCTTCGGACATTCGAGGATTGACCGTTTTCTAAAGCTTCGGGATCGCCTCTATGAACGTAGTAGAGGTCTCACCTGGGACTTGGGAGTGCTGAAGCAATGTCTGCTCCACCCGCTCCCTTTTCGAGGTAGAATGGCAAACTCTGTGAGGTGAGTAACGAAGCTATCCCACGTTGTGAAGGTACCTTCATCGTTCTCGAACCACACTATCGCAGTGTCTGTGAGGAACAGAACGACATTGTTGAGGTGAGCTGCGGAGTTCCAGCCGTTTTCTTGCTCACACGCTTGTAGTGGGTGAGCCATTCCTAAACGTCCTCGCTGAATTGTCCTGAGAAAGGACGGGGCTCCATCTGATGCATCCGCGCACCGGTTGTTCGCATTGGAGCAGACAGCGAAGGCTGCCGGTCGCCGCTGCGGGACATCGGGATCGCAAGCGGTGTCGGAGGCAGTCGAGCGAGCCGTCAGCTCCGGCGTGGCACTTGCTGCAGCAGCTCCGTCGTCTTGGTCGAAGTACCTTGCACTTCCACCGCAAAACTGTTACGGTTAATGTTGAACTGTCCTTATTTAAAGGACGATGTTGATGGTGAAGTCAAGATGGCGTCCTGAGGCTGTGCCAGTTAACGTCTTCCGCCTTTTCTCCTCGCCCGGCTCATGCCGTGGCAATATTACAAAGTTCTTGTCGTCCACTGGTCACCATTTTTCTATTATATGTATTAGCGAAACATGGCAACATGCCACATGGCATGTGGGCATCATCAAGGAGTGTACAATAGAAGTCGGTGGTAACTCCATTAGACAAGATACCAGTAAGCTATCGCAGGAGACGTAAGACCTGATCAAGAAATGATAATGTATGAAAGCCTCTAACCCTACAGCTAGAATAGAACTGGCAGAACTTTCGAAGTTAATCAACAAGCGTAAGACAGCTGACATAAGGAAGTATAATATGGAGAGAATTGAACATGCTCTCAGGAACTGAGGAAGCCTAAAGGCAGTGAAGAATAAACTAGGAATTGGCAAGGATCTGATGTATGCGTTAAGAGACAAAGCCGGCAATATCATTACTAATATGGATGAGATAGTTCAAGTGGCTGAGGAATTCTATACAGATTTATACAGTACCAGTGGCACCCACGACGATAATGGAAGATAGTATAGTCTAGAGGAAGGCGAAATCCCACAGGTAACGCCGGAAGAAGTAAAGAAAGCCTTGGGAGCTATGCAACGGGGGAAGGCAGCTGGGGAGGATCAGGTAACAGCCGATTTGTTGAAGGATGATGGGCAGATTGTTCTACAGAGACTGGCCACCCTGTATACACAATGCCTCATGACCTCGAGCATACCGGAATCTTGAAAGAACGCTAACATAATCCTAATCCATAAGAAAGGGGACGCCAAAGACTTGAAAAATTATAGACCGACCAGCTTACTGTCAGTTGCCTACAAAATATTTACTAAGGTAATCGCAAATAGAATCAGGAACACCTTAGACTTCTGTCAACCAAAGGATCAGGCAGGGTTCTGTAAAGGCTACTCGACAATAGACCATATTCACACTATCAATCAAGTGATAGAGAAATGTGCGGAATATAACCAACCCGTATATATAGCTTTCACTGATGAAGAGAAAGCGTTTGATTCTGTCGAAAACTCAGCAGTCATGGAGGCATTACAGAATCAGGGTGTAGACGAGCCGAATGTAAAAATACTGAAAGATATCGATAGCAGCTCCACAGCCACGGTAGTCCTCCATAAAGAGAGCAACAAAATCCCAATAAAGAAAGGCGTCAGGCAGGGAGATACAATCTCTCCAATGTTATTCACAGAGTGTTTACAGGAGGTATTCAGAGACCTGGATTGGGAAGAATTGGGGTTAAAATTAAATTGAGAATACCCTAGTAACTTGCGATTCGCTGATGTCATTGCCTTGCTTAGTAACTCATGGGACCAATTGCAATACATGCTCACTGATCTTGAGATGCAAAGCAGAAGAGTGGGCCTAAAAATTAATCTGCAGAAAACTAAAGTAATGTTTAACAGTCTCGGAAGAGAACAGCAATTTACAATTGGTAGCGAGGCACGGGAAGTGGCAAGGGAATACATCTACTTAGGGCAGGTAGTGACGGCGTATCCGGATCATGAGACAGGAATAATCAGAAGGATAAGAATGAGCTGAGGTGCGTTTGGCAGGCATTCTCAGATCATGAACAGCAGGTTGCCATTATCCCTCAAGAGAAAAGTGTATAATAGCTGTGTCTTACCAGTACTCACCTACGGGGCAGAAACCTGGAGGCTTGCGAAAAAGGTTCTACTTAAATTGAGGACGACGCAACGAGCTATGGAAAGAAGAGCGATGGGTGTAACGTTAAGGGATAAGAAAAGAACAGGTTGGGTGCGGGTACAAACGCGAGTTAATGACATCTTAGTTGAAATCAAGAAAGAGAATTGGGGGGGCATAGGCAGGACATGTAATGAGGAGGGAAGATAAACGGTGGTCATTAAGGGTTACGGACTGGATTCCAAGGGAAGGGAAGCGTAGCAGGGGGTGTCAGAAAGGTAGTTGGGCGGATGAGATTAAGATGTTTGCAGGGACGACATGGCCACAATTAGTACATGACCAGGGTTGTTGGAGAAGTATGGGAGAGGCCTTTGCCCTGCAGTGGGCGTAACCAGGCTGATGATGATGATGATGATGAAACATGGCTATGTGATAGCGATAAAGACTTATTCACGTTTCCTTCTTATGTTTCTGAATATTGCCACCGAAACTGTGATGCTCATCGTGGTGCAGCTATATTTATATCAACATGCTTGCAATATCGTGGGCACGGCAGCATCGCAAAGATGCAGCCTTCAAATCTGTTCCTGTTACTTCTGCAGATAGGCTCCCTGCTGTTCCCCGGCGTGCTACGAGCGACAACCATCGTCTCGAGCTGCTTTTATCGGCGACCGGGATCGGCTGATGCACCCAGCCTCAATCGACGATAGCTACCGGCTCTTCCATGATGGCGCTGCTGTTGGAGCGACCCTTGCGGCACAGCTGGCAATGGGCACGGCAGCATCGCGAAGATGCAGCCTTTAAATCCATTCCTGTTTATTCTACAGGTGAGCAGACGCTATGACATATCATTTCGTAGTAACGATGTCTGCCTAATTCTGCTGTCGTGCCCACGGTCGCTTCGCAAACCCTTTAGTAAACTGTTTGTTGTCTTGCGCATGTTGTTACTTCTGGGTGGGCATGTTGAGTTGAACCCCGACCCTACACTAGATGGAGTAGCAGAACAGTTAAAGCTAATTGCAGGGGATATTCAAGGAATTAAGAAACAAAAATCAATAACAAACGCTTGACTTAATTCAATTCGCAAGAAACTTGAAAAGATAACTGGCATTGAAAAACAGATCTCTGAGATCAATAAACAAATATCTAACTTAGAAAAAGACTTGCATGCTATGGAAAAGAAAGTCGAGGATCTGGAAAACTGGAGCCGTCGGTCCAACCTTGTCATATACGGTGTTCAAAAGGAATCAACAGACATGCTTCTTGAAATGGTCGAAAAGAATATTTTAGATGGTATACTTCAGATAAAAACCAAGGGAATCGAAAGAATCCACCGCCTAGTAAAAAGAAGCAAACTGACACCTCTAGATGGAGACCCATAATTCTTAAACTACTCGACTGCCGAGAAAAAATTGCAATCCTCAAGCATTGCACGATGCTCAAGGGTTCAGGTTTCTCCATCAGTGAAGATTTTCCTCGTAGTATTCGAGAAATAAGAAAGAAGCTGTGGGATCGAACGAAAGAATACCGGGATAAGCAGGAAAGGGTGTCGCTAGTCTACGATAAAGGGCGTATAAATGGTCAACTTTTTGCTTGGGATAGTGACCATAATGATTTAATTGCAGTCCAAAAAAAAAAAAAAAACGCGGAAAAGGACGCCCTAAAAAAGAGAGTCGCTCGAAGTCGACAGAAGTAACCCTGTAGAATACAAACGCGCGAAGTCCTGCAAATAAAATAGACCAATTCGAAGCTCTTGTTTTAGAAATTAAACCTGACATTAAAGCTGTTGCAGAAACATGGCTTCACTCGGATATTTTAGAGCATGAAGTCTTGCCGCCGGGATATGGGATTGTGCGCTGAGATAGGGCCACTAGAGGCGGGGGTGTCGCACTCTCCTTTAATAAAGAACTACGATTCACCGTTTTACCAGATAAGCCAGAAATTGAGGCGGTGTGGTGCAAACTACAGCTGCAGGAAGGCTGCATATTTGTAGGAGCTAACTACAGACCACCTAACGCTGCGACAAGCTATCTAGAACTTCTTCTGGATTATATGCATGATCACATGGCAAATGGCAAAATTATCATGGCTGGTGATCTTAACCTGCCTGAAATGGAATGGTTCGTCAAAAGAAGCGCGAGGTGCTGCGAATGACGCCATATTGGATATGTTGTTCAAATATAACCTCAAGTAACTGGTACGCGTCCCCACACGTATCCAGGGCAAATACAGCTCTATTCTAGACGTTGTTCGTGTTAGTTACCAGTTCCTGAACGACCAGACACGCTCCGGAATCTTAGACGGCATATCCGACCATAAATCAGTCCTATGGAAACTGCCTCTACCTGGTCTTCTACGACACCATGGCCCTGTAAAACGTGTTCTTGCATTCAACAGAGCAGACAGCGATGCAATAATCCTCACTCACAAATTTCTAGACTTTTCAGATCTTTGCTCGGATAAAAGCTCATCGATACATAATACATGGTTGCAATTCAAAGCACACGTCATGCATTCTATTGAAAATTTTGTCCCACTAGAGCGCAAACTTACAAGGAAATATAATCCATGGATCACCCGCACAATAATTCACGTTAAACGTGAAATTAGTGGGCTTAGGAAAACAAGGAGGCCTGGTTTAGCCGGTAATTTCACCGCTCAGATTTCCGCGTTGAAAAGCAAGATACGGGTTTCCAAAGTGCACTACTATGGTGCAACTCTATCCAAGTTCATCAAAACGTTACCAGCAAAATTTTGGCGTTGCGTAAATTGTTAACGTAGCGATAGAAAGGCTTCTCCTTCAATCGAAGCAAAAGATAAGGCTGATCAATTCAATAGCTACTTCCAGTCGATTTTTACAACCAATAGTGGACTAGTACAACATTCCCCGATTATCCCGTCTACCAAAAATAAATTACTAGAAACCCCAGAAATAACCGACAGCGGTATATTGTGTCTGCTATTAAGCCTTGATGGAAAAAAAGAGCTGTGGCCGACACAGGATGCCGGTTGCTTTTCTCAAATGGTATGCATCACCAGTTAGTACCTACGCTTAATATTCACAAAATCTATCCAGGATTCACAGATTCCTTCCGAATGGAAAGTCGCAAAAGTAATCGCAGTGCATAAATCTGGTGACAAGACGTTCCCATCCAACTACAGGCCCTTTTCCTTTACGTGTACCAGCTGGAAAATACTCGAGCATATTGTCCTCAAATTCATCACAATGTTTGCCGAAGACAATGATCTGCTGCACCCCAACCAGCACAGATTTCGGAGAGGTCTATCGACCGTAACGCAACTCGTCGAGATAATGCACGACTTGGCCCACGGCATTAACGAACACTCCCAAATTGACATAATTTTTATGGATTTCTCATAAGCGTTTGATCGGGTTTCCCATGAAAAGCTAGCTTTCCAGCTGGTCCGCAAACTTGGGGATGGGCCAATGACTCGATGGATATCAAGCAAGTTGTCCGACTGTCAACAATTTGTGCAATGCAATGAGCACGCTTCTCACACATTAAATGTCACATCAGGTGTGCCCAAGGGATCCATCTTGGCACCGATAATATTTTTGTTGTTTATAAATGACCTGCCAGCAAACATTCACGCAAATATTACGCTATTCGCAGACGACTGCGTACTATATGAAGAGATTAAAAGCTACAGTGACCAAACTAAGCTGAACATTGCCCTGCATTTGGTGCTCTAACTAATAACGTCTGATTCTTCTTATAAATGACTTCTTCTAAATAATAACTTCTGATCTCCGTTGGGCAGTTCACACGGAAGCTATATCCCCCAAAGCAAGGAAAAAATTGTTTTTCCTTAAGCAGACGCTGCGGCACGCTGATCGTGACACTAAGCCTTTAGCGTACACCACACTTGTCCGACCGATTCTACAATACGCCAATGTAATCTGGTTCCTCTTCACAAGTAGCGGTATCAGCATGCTTGAAAATGTGCAGCGCAAAGCCAATAGATTTATTTTTAACCGCTGTCAACGCCTTGATTCCCCGACAGAATTGCTACGCCGTGCAGGTCTGCCTTGACTACAAAGCCGAGCTCAAGTTCACCGCCTGAAGTTCTTATATATGCTACTGCACAACTATTTTAAGATAGACCACGCAAGAAACCTCGAAACTAAACAAACAAGGCCCCTACGTCATACACATGATCTCATACTCCACGAAGTCGAACAGCAAAGAATTAATGATTTCCTTGAGATGTTAAATAACTCACTTAATACGTATTCATCAGCCTTATGTCATCTATTTGTATTCTCCAGATGATTATTTGTTTTTTCCATCGGCATGCTTGTCAATACTCATATTCATACTTACTGTTGTACGTATATTTTTTCTTCTTATTTGTAGTTGTTTAGTATATCTGCCCCTGACAATTACTATTATTACTGCTTCTTTCTGTGCCCCACTCATGTAAAAACCCTGTGAAAGGGTTGACAGTATGTTGAAATAAATAAATAAATAAATAAATAAATAAATAAATAAATAAATAAATATCAAAGGCGACCAGATTTCGTATTAAATGTTAACAAATGCGAATCCGTGTGTATAGAACATTATGAACTGCACTTTTCATAAGCCAATAAGAATTTAGTTATTGCCTGCATCTACCGCTCGCCATCATCATCTTTCTCAGAGTTCTGCTTAGCTTTGGGTGATGTGATGAATGCTCCATCACTAGAAGGAAAAAGGGTCTATATTTTAGGGGATGGGAACACCAGCCTCCATGAAGGTACAAACGCAAAGGTTTCTGGATACATTACTCGTTTCAGTCGGTATGGTTATAAGTGCCTCATGTCTACGCGTACCCGTCTTTCACTTTATGACAATGGTACTCTCATTGATCATATCTTGTCCAACCATATTAATCCTCCTGAAGCTGGTGTTGTCGAGGTGTCTATATACTCTGTTTTTGCACGTATAACCACTCCAAGAATTATAAAAAACCAGCACTTTAAGAATCACTTAAACGTACCGTCATTCATTAATATTATTGAGTAATGTGACTGGTCCTCAATTCTGAAGGGCAGTAATGCAGAAATTGCATATAAACAATTTTCAACCATCACTGCAAATGCGCTTTCAGCTGCATCGGAAGTGCTATCGTGCAGAAAAAGAAATACGCTGCCCCAATTATTCCGTGGCTGACACCTAATCTATTAAAATGCCTGAAGAAAAAGGAAAAAAGAACAAAAATCGCCCTTTAATATTCCTATACCCAGGCGCTATAAGAAACAAAGAAACACTTTAGGAAAATTACTTAAAGCCACTTGAATGAAGTACTTCGAACAGAAAATAAAACGGGCTGGGAGTGATGGCAGCCAACACTGGAAAATTGTGAATTCCTTTCTTGGGAGAACTACTACGCGTTCCGAGATAACGTTGGTTCCCTTGGGGAAGCATATGATTGAAGATCCGTTAGATATTGCGAACACTTTCAATGACATATTCGGCATTAATCCACCTCAGTCGACAACACCCCTCTACTACACATGCTCGCGATTCTCACATGCTTTCTTTTCTTTATCCTGCTTCACCTGAAGACGTTTACACTGTTATCATTATTATTAATAATGCAGATGCTGATCTTGATAATTTTCCTGCTGGCCACATAAAAATGATAGCGCATTTAATCCGTGGTGCTTTCTTTCACATCGTCAATCTTGTACCCGTAACTGGATTCTCCCAAATCGCACTAAAGGAAGCAAATATGATTCCCGTTTTTAAGAAAGGAGACAAGCGAATAATCTCTAATTACCGCCCTATAACAATTTTTTTTCATTTTTCAGTAAAGTCATACAAAAACTTTTTGCAGGACGTTTAAAAAGTTATCTAGACAAGTTTGGTATTCGTTCCAATAACGAGTCTGGTTTCAGACCAGAATAATCAACTGAATTGGGTCTAAAATCACTAACAGATAAAATAAAATCTGCCATTGACACCGGCAATGTTGTTGGAGGTGTATTTCTTGACCTTTCAAAGGCTTCTGATTCGATTGCGCATGATATTTTATTGCAGAAACTATAGTCAATCGGTGTATCTGGGTCCCCCTTAGAACAAAGTCTTAGTTATTTGCATGATAGTGAACAAGAACTACATGTGTCTGATACCTATCCTAATCCCCGAACCATCAACATATGCGTTCCGCAGGTGTCAATCCTGGGTCCACTTTCATTTCTGATTCATCTCAATGATCTTCCGCCAAGTCTTGTACATTGTTCCTGTATACTTTAAGCAGATGTTACCACTCCAATAACCGCCGGTAAAGATGTCGACTCCATGTTGTTTAAACTTAATACAGATTTGATAAATGTTGTTGAATGGTTGAAAAATGAATAAAATATATATAAATGCCAAAAATCTAACTTCGTGACATTTTCGTAAACTAACTGAATTTTTCCTTACAATTCCTTTGTTTATGTGCGTGATGCTCGAATTGATGCTAGCTTTAGCGCTACGTTTCTTGGGATCAAAATAGATGAACATTTAATGTTTAACTTGCATATCTCACTGCTCAAGCGAGAAGCAGCATATGTCATTCGAATGTTACTAAAAGTTCGTCCTTCCTTTCGTTTTGAAATATTGTTGCCGCTTTATTACGCTATATTATTCTTTCACAGCAACACTGTATATTGCATCTCATCGTAGGGAAACACGTACGTTACTCATTTATCAACCGTTCAGCACTTCCATTATCAAGCAATAAGGATAATGAACTTCAGCAGCTTCATGTCGAATGCGTCCTCATAACTCTACTCACATAGTATTTTATCAGTTAAAAAACAAAACGGATACTTTTTCGGCATTCTTATATATAAATAAGTGAATGGAAGGCTTCCGATTCCTGAACGGCACACTAACCAGTTTGATCATGTATCATCAACTCGCAGTGCAAAATTAAATAACTTTGTCTTACCTAAACTCAGGACTAACTATAGCAAGTCAACAGCTAAATTAAGATCAATTTTATTCTAGAATTCCTTGAATGTAGGTATAAAGCAGAAATCCTTTGAAACGTCTAAAAAGGCTTTGCGTTAAAACTTGCCAAACTCACAAACACTTCTTAATGTTCAGAATAAGCGCTCTTTTATTTATGTACATATGTTTTATTTCTTGCTTAACTGAACATTTTTATAGCTCAATTTTCTGTGTTTACCACGGTTTACCGAAATGTTGATGCCTGATGTATGAATTTATAGGCGGTCTCACTCTCAGTCTTGCGACTTTGAGACCTCCTGCATTTATATGTCATATGGAATGTATTACATGTACTTCGATAATAAATCTTGAATTCTGAATCTTGAAGAGGCACATTCCATGAAAAGTTACAAGTAATATACAGGCCAAAATACTTATAAAAGTTAACATCTGACAAGGCAGTACCATTAATTGAATATGGGTATACATCACAAGCGGTACAGCTAGAAAGACGCGCATACTTTTGCATTTAGTTGTGTTGAGCTGCAATAGCCATTTGTTGCAGCAAGTGGATACGCTATCCAGCTCCTCCTGTAGGTTACCAGAATAATACAATAGATACAAGATAGTATCGGAAATTTCATATCCGATGCGACACTTTCCATTTGTACCTTCAGATACTACGATACATTCGCAAACTTCTTTTGTGCTTGCGAGAAACAATCACGTAAACAAGATAGGCGCCTTATGCACAACTATCGTGGAAGCAGTGCCATCCACGCTTTGGTTCGCAGCAGCTGAACTTACATCCACAAGATGCTTCAAATCGGGAATTTAACGCATCGCACGCACAATGCGAAGGTTGTGGGATCGTTCCCCACGTGCGGAAAGTTCTTTTTTCATCCACTTTAATTTCCATTAATTTATCGTTTCTTTATTTCATTTGTTAGGCACAAGTAATTTCCCCTATGTATTCCTTGGTGTAAGTGTTTCTTGTCTTCTCATGAAAGGAAGAATAAACTTCTGTCACGTCGTCACGTGACGTCGAGGAATATGACACCACAAATGATCTCACCGCCTTTTTAGTGTTCTACGTACCTTACCAAGTCGATCACGATGTCATTCTGCGAACGGCCACGCCGAAAACCTGCCATGACGTCTGGGTAAACACTGTTGTACTCAACATACCACTCCAGAAATGCAAGGATCATCCTCTCCAGCAACTTGCTATGGGGCGGTATGATAAATGTTCAAGAGGGGTCTTGCCAGGTTTAAGAAATGAAAGTGTACTATTAGTCTTTGAGCCTAGGGGAGCCGGCTCAACTCGCCAGGACTCATTATAGATATCAGGTGAGACACCTGGTGCCTGCTCACCACGACAGCGCGAAGATCTGTGTGAAAGTTCATCAGGCCCTGGTTATAATATGCGTCCGCACAGAGCAAGTGCCGCCACGAGTTCCTGACCGGAAAATGGCAGGTCCATGAGGAAAGACTTGGTTGGACAGAGTCGTACCAAAATCTTCTGCAACATCGACATCTGAACACTCTTGAAAGAAAGCTAGAGATCTGAATGGCAAACGCTGAACGGGACGCATTCGGGGACCTCTTATCGTTCACCATAAGCGAGATAGAGGATCGCGGGGATCGAGGGGCTCGTAGAAGTCCGTCCATGGCTGGTACTATGCCTTGCCTAAATGGCATTGTACCTTCTTTTTTCATACCCCTACTCCTTCCCCCCGTTCAGGGTAGCTAACGAAACTACCTCTGGTTGACCTCCCTGCCTTTCTATGCATCCTTTTCTCATCTATCTTCTATTGTAAGCGCCTGGCTGCTCCTATGCCAAGGAACTTTGTCATCCCACTGTACTGATACTGATAATCGTTTATACCTTCCGCAATGTATTATTCGAAGTACCTAAAATTGGTACAGTAATCTTATTCAGAGCACAGTTCTTTGGTCGTTACATTTTTAAAAGTGGCGCTACTCATAGAGTTTCTAGCAAAATGCGTTAAGCACTGGCGGACTTTGGTACTGCCATAACAATGCGCCAAACAATTTCTCAGATTAGGAGTTTATTACGAAATAATTTCAAAGATCAATTTTTATATTTAATATCGTGGCAATTTTTATATACGCTACGGTTATGAACAATTCTCGGTAAAAAAAAAGTAAGTTTTTCTGAAATCCCATGTTTTAAAATGATTGTGTGATATATCGCGCTATCACTTCCACCGCTGACCAATCATCTCTGCAAACTGATCTTAATGCTGTCCAGGACTGGTGCAACGAGTGGCCAATGGAACTTAACCCACGTAAGTGTAAATATTTGTCCATTTCCCGTCGCCGTAATTCTCTCTTATTTCCTTATGTAATCTCTGTAGTGCCGGTAGAACTAGTTCATTCGTACAAGCATTTAGGAGTAACACATTCGAGCGACCTTTCCTGGAATTCTCGTGTTACTAACCAAATATCATCTGCGAAAAGGACGTTAGGATTTCTAAAACGTCATCTACATCATGCTCCTCAACATGTAAAATTATTAGCCTACGAATCATTTGTCAGGTCAAAACTAGAATTTGCATCACCTAGTTGGAATCCTCATCAAGGATAGCTAATTAATGATCTTGAATGTGTACAAAATTTCGCCGCTGGTTTCATCCACTCGTCATGTTCCTTTGATATCCGCGTTTCCTCCTTAAAAACTGCATCCGCATTAACCCCTTTATCGCTTCGTTTTCGCATTGCCAGCCTATCTTCATTTCCCAAATTCCTTCATAGCCCCATGCGCATCACACTTTGCATCCTTCCCCCTACACGCATATCTCACCGCACCAGCCATCAGCCACAAATTGCCCGTCCACGCTCACGCACTGTCACGTTTTCAAATTACTCTTTTCCTCGCACAGCTGCAGACTGGAACGGCCTTCCTAACGACGTTGCTGTCATTATGGGCCCATCGAAGTTCATCGAAAGTGTAAAAAACTTCGTGGTATTGTCACTATGTATTTTTATTCTTGCCACCACTTTTGTAACGCTCCATATATTGGGGCCTTGAAGGTAATAAAATGAAATGAAATTCGACACATTGTTCAGCGATATAACACGTCTAATAATACATAACCGAGCATTTATTCTAAACAAAGTTGAAGAAATAATTGGGTCATTCAAATGTGGGAAGCAATGAGAGAAATATAGCGCACATAATGGAAAGAAAAATACATACTATATGGGTATTTGCAGAGAGTGACCCGCTTGTCACATCCTTGAAAAGAACGAGTCCAAATCAGGAACTAAATGCAGTAACAAACTATTATTCAGTTTAGCCACAGACACCTTTACAAGTGCAAATTCTTGCGTTGTAAAGTTTCTTTTTTCTCTGTGACTATGCTATTCTCAAAACCAAAACTTTTACCAGTCGCTTTGCACTGATCGCCGAGAAAGAAGCGCCATTAATGATATTCGCCCACCTCAAATAAATAAAGCGAAACCAACTTCTCAGGTAGTTCGTCGTTCCTATCAAAGAGAAAGAAGAAAAGGGGGCGCAAAACCACGAGGACGAAAACCCAAACTTGGAGGCCGTATACCAACTACTTGTACAGCTTTCACCAAGTATTTGATCCATTTTCTGTATACTATCTGGTACAGGCGGCTTACACGTAGTTGACGTACATGCTATGTGTTTGGGTTCCCTGTGCTATATGCCTGGCACCACTTGTTTTTAGAGCGCAGCTCTTTGGCGTCCGTTCCTGGGTTTCGCGTCGTCGTCGGCGTCGGCGTCGTCGTCGGCCTCGTAACCAGCTCCGCCTCCCTTTCATCCCCCCAGCGCTAGCAGCGACCGACTGATACCGCTGGATGCCGCTGACGCCGCTAGAGAGTCAAGATAACGTGACTGCATAGAACACCGTCGCCGCCATGCAGAAAGAGTATCAGTCAAAGGCATCAGTCAGTCGCTGCTATCTCTTCCCTCCTCCCTTTATCGTGTTGTCCGCTTGCTGCGCGCGCTTCTGCCCCCATCGTTTGCCGCTGGGTGTACACGCCGCCCCCCTCCGCTTCCGCTTACTGCTGGTTGCTCTCGACGGCGGCGATGAGCCTCCGCTTCGGCGGCGCGAACTGCAGGGTCTTCTCGGCGGCGGCGATGAGCTTCTGCTTCAGCCTCGCTTACTGCTGGTTGCTCTCGACGGCGGCAATGAGCCTCCGCTTCGGCGGCGCGAACGGCAGGGTCTTCTCGGCGGCGGCGCTTAGCCTCTGCTTCCCCCACGGCTGTGACAACCTCGCGAGGCACTTGTATAGATCTCGTCTTAGAGAATCAAGCATTGGTGTACCAAGTCGAACATATATCAGTCTATTTCTCCGACCACAAAGCTTCCTTCATGACTGTCAAGAACTGTTAGTGGAGTCTTTGTTAAAGGAATACGTGTGAAAAATAAAAAAAAAATTCTGTGATAGCGCATACATGTGTTGCTCGATTTCTTTGCCTCAATCTATCCAAAAGGTGAAACAGCTTATTTGCTGCGCTCAAATTTCGCATTAGGAAGTAACGTAATCGTCGGTAATTTTTTTCTTCTACTTACAGTGAACGTGCATAAGTACAGTCGGCAAAAGAATACTGCTCCCGTTTGAATGCCAATAAGAAAAAAATATGAAATCTTTTTGCAATGCGCGTGACTGTATGATGTGTTGACGAATGATTAGACATCATAGATACGGCATCAATTCATATTCATCATTCATGCAGCAGCAGAAGAGAGGCGTTCATATTTGCTTCCCGATTCTTACATCGCCCAGCTGGAAACGTGACTTAACGAACTACGGTCTGTTTTTCTCATATTCCCTACTACGTCAGCAGAAAACACGACTAACGCACAGAACATCAATCTTCAAAACAAGCTATTTCCTAGAACTTATCAAATCCTTTTCACTTCCATTCAACGTTGAATATATAGGAGTCTACGTACGGACGCGCAGAGACCATGATCGAATGTATTTTTTTTTGCACGAGGAAAATGCAATCAATGTTATGATATATGCACCTAAAGAGTGATTTCTCAGCGCAAGTTTATTATTTGTGTGTTTTATCTGGATCAGTTCTAAGATAGGGAACTTGTGTATAGTGGTTGGTATGCATGAATAATTTCCTGCTTGTTAGAACCAAGCTCTGTTTCATATTTGCTTAAACATATGCTTTCGCAAGTCAGAGTCGGTGTTCTCTTGGCATATGGTCTTAAAGATATTAAACCCGACATGGCTATTGCAAGAAAATGAAAAACATATTGTTTCTAGCTTCCTGAATCATCATAACAGAAAGTGAAGAAAAACTAAATGTTGGACAGACCGAGAAAACAGGATAATCAAACAAACATTCACATCGTATTCGACTGCCGCAGTCGGCGGCGAAATACAGGCTATTTTGGAGCGGGAATAATATTCGTAATTGTCAACGTTTCTCGCTGGAAGTGCTTGAGAGCAGAATCATTGTTTACTTCACTGTACTAGAGTAATGAACCCCGTTTATGGGGTTTTACGGGGTCAACACACATAAGAGATGGGCCAAGAAATGAAAAATACAAAGAAGAGTCTTCATGTGGAACATCGTGCTATGACGTTCTTTGCAAAAGTTGATGTACACCTGATGGCTGCAATGTAGCATGGGAAGGCCATTGCAGTCCACTGCTGTAGGAAGAAAAAATGAGACAGCGAAAGTGGTAGTGCTACGACGTGAGCATGCAATTTGATACGGATGGGTAATGCGATTGGATATGTGCGTCGTTGGGACGATGTAGGGTGCACGATTCAGGAACCTGTGAAAAAACTTTTTGAAGCGAACAGACGCTGGCGATGCGGCGACGCACAGAAATATTTAGAAGACCAGTCTCGCTCTTGAGGGATGCTATGCTTATGTCGTATGAGTATAAAGAATGGATTGAATAATGAAATTCGTTGATTAAATACACTTGGTTTGGACTCCAGGAAGGCGCCGAATAATCATGTATATATCTGATTAGAGACTTATACGCGTGAAGTTTTATTTTCGGTGGGGTGTGAAGCTAATGACACTTTAAACAATGGAGAGATCTGTTGGCTGGTGATATGACTTTGGTGAGGTGTGCGCGCCAGGACAGATTGCAGGATAAGGTGACGCTCAGGTGTTTACTGCATTGAAATTGTTCAACAGTGGAGTTAGAGATTACGCATGACAAAAAAAAACGAAAGGATTATGCTGGTGTTTAGCGAAATGAGTTTGCATTTAGTCTGATTATGCTTCATTAGCCAAAGATCGCACCACTCCTGTACGTGGTTGAGGTGATTTTGGAGAGCAATTTGATCAGAAAGGTTACTAATTCTGCGAAAGATGACACAATCGTAGGCAAACATACTTATATGAGACGGTAGGTATGAAGCTATGAATAGAAGATATATATGATATAGTAGATATCAGGAGATACGTGGAGGGTAGATTGTTAATGTATATTAGGAACAGAAGGGGTGTGAGGACGGACCTTTGGAGAAATCTTGATGTTACTCACAGTTTGCTAGAAAAGTTATTTATAATAAAGACGAAGTAGAACAGTTAATCAGAAATTACGAAATCTGTTCAAAAATGTTAGGGTACAGGTTGAACTGGGCAAGCTTCAGTAACAGTTCTTTTTGCTGTACATTGTAGAATGTTTTATCGAAGTCCAGATAGATTGCATCACTCTAAGGTTTGCAGACAGGATTCGAATATAAGTTATGAATAAATATTGCCAGTTGTATTTCACAAGATAAAGATTTACGTAAACCATGCTGATTATGAAATTGTTGGTGTCTAAGAAGTGTACTATTTGCGAGTATTAGGACATTTTCAATAGTTTTCTATGGCATTCTCGTTAGTAAGGGGGCGGTAGTTTATGGGGGATCGTTTACTACCTGACTTGTGGACCGCAATGACCCTTCCCACTTTTCAGACATCTGCGGAATTCCTGTTTCAAGCGACCGTGAAAAATACACTGCAATTTTTTATTAGTATGTTTTATTAGTTTAGTGTTCTTTTCTTCTACGCCAGCGAATGATGATAGTTTAATTTTGGAGATGACTGACGAAATGCCAGAAACAGAGAATGTCACTCAGGTCATCAATGGTAAAGTCGTAGTAGGAAGCGTAGGCAATGGGAAATCAGCTTCCTTACTAAACACGGATGAAAACGCGATGTTGAACACAACAGCATGATGAGTGTCGCTCGCGGCAGGGATGACAGGAAAGGGGGCAAACAGTGAAGGTATCCAAGCGATAAGGGGGCCAAAACACAATTCGCCTTCCTTGGTAGCAGGGAGGCTGCTTCTCGGAGTGGCAGGCGAGGCGGCCAGCAAAGCAGACATGGGTAGGCGGGCGATGACTTCTTTAAGTGTGTCATGCCACCGTCACTATATATGAGCACATGGCACTATACGGTATCGAGTTTACATATAACACATCGGTCTGATGTGAATAATCACACAGTACACTCGTTTTCCAGAGCGGCGCACATTACATTCAGCTGCTTGAAATCGATGCTCGAAACACATTCGGCTGGCTGAGTTATTCAGAGCGCTGCACTCCAGGTCAGAGCAGTCAGAAACGCTCTCTACGTGGACGCGAGAGCACGACCAAGTTCTGAGAACAGTTTTGGTCCGGTGGCTCCTGCAACTTGCGCTGTTGGGTGCCTCGGAGCATGCGCGACTTGATTCTTTCCAACTGAAAACGCACTCACGTGTTTGCTGTTCCGGCCTCAGATTGCTATGGCGAGCGCCTGCATGTTCGGCTCGGTCACGCTTTATCCGGCTTAGATCAGGAATGGGCTGCGCGTCTTTGCAATCCGAGTACGACCGCGGTAGGTAACTGCCGAATGTAAGATTTTGTGAGATATATAACTTGCCACGTCGCCTTTTTGTATAGTGTCATGTTGTCTCAAAATACAGCTACACTGACACGCTCCGCTTTATACAAATGTACGAAAGGAGCGTGCCGATTTCGGACAACAGCTAGATGAGGTCCCCTGGCCACTCGAAAAAACTATGGTTGAGGCTTTCCATGTTGTAGATGACCTCAGTTTGAGCTGACAACCGTTCGCGAATTCCTACTAGATTGTGCTCGCCCCATCATAGAAATGAACTTATAACACGAAATCGAAATCAAAAGCGGATATCATCGAAAACATCTGACATGTTCGCGTTTGCATCCCGTCGCAGACGCCACGGGCTCTAAATTCAAGTAAGCAGATGGTGCTCTCGTATCGGCATGGTCATCCAAATTTTCTACTTGGCTGACTTGCATGGGGTTCATGTAAATGTAGCCTATAATTTATAGTGCATCGTATCCTTAGGCACGATTCTCACAGCCGTAGCCCACCCCCTCCAGTCACTGACGCCGCCGTGGCGTCCATCAGCATCGAGAGTTTCGTCGTCGCCGGTTTCTGCTGACGGGGCGGTGCTGAAGACGGCTGCGTGTATGAGGCTTTACAGCAGATCAGCATGACAACCCTAATCTTAATTTTACCAATTTTGCCAATTAATCTTAATTTTGCCGACGTACTTCTACAAGATGAGAGGCCCAACTGGAAAACCTTTTGTTTCGTGTGAGCTGTTACTTGCTGGCCGAGTTCGAAAAGATGCTCCTTATAGCGATCGGCCGACGGCTGTTGCGTACAGATCTAGCGTAGAATTTTTTTTTGTGTGATAGTGTCACAGAAGTCATCGCATTCATAAAGTGCGACTGACAACAAGTGCTCCTAAAGTTTTTAAAAGTGGTGGTGTATAGAAATGCAGTGCTTATATTGAGCTCGTTATCACCGCTGCTGACAACCCAGTATCCTCCACCTGTTGCGGTCCTTTGCTGGACGCCTTCGATTCGCATCTTAAAGCACGAATTGGAAGCATATCCCGAGTCAGAAGTGGTCGAAAAAGCATAAATCTAAGGACAGGGTACCCGAAGACTTTCGTTCTGTACATTACACATAATTACACATATCGAGTCTATCTATGATCACAGTAGTAGTTGTTACCAAGGTTGTTACACTAATTTTTACGGGCATTTGTAAAGAGCACACACGGACTTTACCTGCAGCAACGCGGGACGGTATGCGTTGGTGAGGAAGTGGTTCCTTCTCATGTCATCATGGCGATCATTATCAGCGTAACCTCCAAATGCCACTTCCTTTATGACGTTTCTGCAAAGTTCATATATTTTATTACTACCAAATCCTCGGCGGCCATGCCATTGTGTTTCCTTCACCACACGCCAATTCTATCATAATATTAGTGAATGCTTCAGTGCTCTGCGCATTACATTACCCGACTAGATTATTTATAAGGTCACACCAGTAAAAAAACATATTCCACAAATCACTCTTATCGACATTTACGTGTGCTTAACGGCGGAACGCTGCCAAGCTTCCCAAGTTATCCGGGTGACTGCTCCTACTCAACAGCTTTGCGTGTGTGTGTGTCTGTGTGTTTTCACGAAATTATAGAAAGATGATGGGGCAGGTAACAAGGGTTCTTTTCTATACGTATAAAAATGATTTGAAGTAATTAAGAAGCAAAAACTTGTAAACTGTTCATAAAAACGCTTTGGAGAATACCAGTCAATCTTAAAGCTCACGAAAGAAAAAGAGGAAGAACTGAAATCACTAAACCTGTTTATGCATGCACAAGTTACTTTAAACATCCCGTGTCATCTCGAAATGTCACCACACCAATTGTAATAATATTCCAAAGGTTTCAACAGAAAGACATAGCGTGAGCAAGCTATCGCTACCTGAGCACGACAACAATATGGAAATGTACTTAAACATATCCGTCATATTGTTACCTTCGGCGAGAAAAACACGTCCGACGTGTTAGCACGGTCATTATTTCTATATTTTTTTCACTATAGCAAAATACGCCGGCATTGGGAATGCTTTAATTTAACGTTCTTGATGCATTTAATACAACAACAACAGCGCAGTTCTTTCGAGCTGGCAATAATAAGGGTGCATTTTCTGAAAGTTGCATTTGCATGTTAGAAGAGTTTGTTCCTGAAGCTCGGAGAAGAAGCTGAACGAGCGTTTAAGGTCAACTTAAGACGCACCTCAGGGCGGTGGTAAACGTGATACGCCCTGATATTCCAACAAATACTAAAAGAAAAGAAAATAACGCTGAAGACCGCTCTTTTCTTTCGAGGTGCATCTAACAGTAAGCATGCTCTATCCAAACAAGGTTCGAGTGTAGTATGGTTACACAATTGTTAAGCTGTAGACTTTAGTATTGAAAACGTTATCAGAGCATTATAGGACCGTTTCTCATGGGCCTAAAGCCCATTGGTCGCCGGTATTAATATAGAGATTTTGTTTAATCACTGCGGTAACTAAGTCGAGACAAAGGCGATTACAGCGGTGGTCAGATCTATATAAAGAAACGCACACAAGCGTTGGCTCGCTGTTTATCGTTGGATCAGAGCGTAGTCTGCTTGGAGACTGTATACCTACGAAAGCGGGTGACTATTTCATATGGGCACGTTAGCCGGCAAGTAAAAATGGATTTGTTCGGATTTGTATTTCAAGCGCCTTTTGTGCGAGGCAACTAAAGCGCATTCATGTAATCGTCGTGGCTATTCTGAAGTTAGGGCTGTGGAATCCAGTTACATCCTCTAAAACTATTTATTTATCTCAGATTTGTGAAAACGAGATCAGTTCTTATTTTGCCACTTTGCTAAGTTTATAAAATGGAACCCAGCATAGAGGGTGCACAGTTTTTCTGCTCTTACCTAAATGATTCCACTGCGATAAAAGGACGGATGTATTTCAACATGAATTATATGAATGTAATGTATAATCAAAGTTAGTACCAAATGCGTTTGCGATGTTAACCTTGATGAATTTCATTCGAGATACAATTAAATGAGTGAGTGAGTGAGTGAGTGAAACAACTTTGTTTGGACCACAATAGACGCGAATAAACTCAACGTCACCTGGCTAGGCCCACTCGGAGACCATCAGGTGAAATCTGACGGCCCTCTCTCGAGCCCTCTGGACTGCCAGGATTTGAGAGGTCTGGTCTTGGGCGCTAATGAGCTCCGTCATTTCCTCTTGGATGAAAGGGGGACCGGCATAGGCGCAGCCCCACAGTACATGCTCGAAGTCCGCATAACTACCACACAGGGGACAGTCCGGGCTTGTGAACCACTCGGAGTACATTGTGCACAGCGCCCTGGGGCTCGGGTAAGTGCTTGTTTACAGAAGTCTCAGAGAGACTGCCTGGGCCCTGCACAGCGAGGAATGCGGTAAAGGCTGGAATCTTCTTTATAGATAATTATGATTGCAGGTCTTGTTGTACGAGCAGAGAGGCTCGGGTCACCCAAGAGAGGACGCGTTGCCCGACGCACGGTCAGTCAAACCTCGCGCAGCCGAGTGCGCCTCCTCGCAAGGGTTGAACGAGGCACCCTAAATGGTTCCAAGGTGCTCAGGGAACCAGGCCAATGAGTGATGTTTGATGTCTTTAGCACTTTGGATTATACGTAGAGCCTGGGGAGCCACCATTCCCATCTGAAAGGCCCTAATAGCGGCCTTGGAATCTGAAGAAATCATGTCAAGTACGCTGTCCATGAATGCAAGAGCAATAGCAACCTGCTGCTCTGCAACGGTGGAACTAGAAATGCGGATGGTAGTGCAACTGAGGACTTTGGAATCACAGTCGATGACCACTGAGGAGATGGCTTCTTCTTGAACGTACGAAGCAGAGTCTACGAATCAGGTTCGATCCTTGTTGAAGCAGGCACTGGCGAGCAGAGCTTTATCCCTGGATCGTCTTCGTCCTTCGTTGTAGGTGGCATGCATACTGCGTGGCATCCGGCGTATGGGAATGTTAGATCTTACGTCGTTCGGCAGCTTCACAGCGTCGGGACCGACGAACGTGGGTACCAGCTTGCCAAGTACGGCTCGGCCCGATGGGGTACCGGAGACTCTGACAAACTCAGAAAACTCTTGGGCTTGAACAATTTCTTCGAACGTGTTGTGAATTCCCAAATTGAGGAGGTCTTTTGTGTGCGTTCGGACAGGAAGGCCGAGGGCAAGCTTGAAGACTATTCTGATTAGGGCACTGATCTTGTTGCGCTCCGACACGAGCCATTTGTGCATAGCCCCTGAATAAGCGAGGTGGCATAGCACGAAGGCGTAGATAATCCGGATCAGATTGTCCTCCCTGATGTCGGAGATGTCGCCCGCGTAGATCGTGTGGTTAATGTTTGGGATCTTGTTCAAGGCCCTCGACAGGTTGATCAGGGAGATTTTGAACAGCGTCGGGGAGATCACCGCACGCTGAGGTGTTCCCTTTGGCCCAAGCTGAATTTCGAGGGTCAAAAACTCGTCAATCTTGAGTCTAGTAGGAGAGAATCGTAGGACAGAAAAAACTGTGATCCATTCCAGGCCTCACAAAGCATTACAGATGCCTAGAGAAAACCGAAAAATATGCTCACAAGAACTGCGTTGCACCACGGTGCTTTGTTGTCATGCCGCACTCTCGTATGCATTGTTCTTAGTCGCAAATTCGCGCGCGCTTCTGCTTTGTACTTAGTATCGAGAACGTCATCGATCCTTCCAACCACAGCCTTCAAGACAGTGTTAAAAGTTTTTCACGCCTTCGGACCCTCTAGGGCCATTTCCCCAGCCAGTTCGGTCACTTTAAACAGATGAGGCTCACTCTTTGCTTAGCCATTTGCTGCCTCAAGCCGTGCCGCGTAGATTCCGCGGCGTTGCGATCCCGGCCCTGGCGGGCGCTTCTCGAAACGCCCTCCAAAGTGGTTCTCTACTTAGACACGGCCACTGGATTAAAAAAAAAAACGTTTTTTGCATTAGATGATGGAAATGAATATCGCAACTTTTACGCACACCACCGAACAAGAAGACACGAACCAGCGCTGTTCAGCGCGCGTGTTTGTCTTCCTGACCTATGGTCTGTGTAAAACTTGCGCTGCCTGTATCCATCGTGCGTTTGTACCGACTCGCCCAAATATCTGCGTTTATATCTGCAATTAGATACAGGTGCATGTGAACGATCGCCCGATCGTATACACGAATCAGGAGCTAAAGCACTCCTGCGTCGCTTACAACCCACTGTGTACGTTTAGGATGCTAAACCCAACATCTTTTTTAAATCTGCTTGCTGAGTATGCTGTACGCGTCGACAACTAAGCAAGCCTGCTAGCTAGTTAACGAATAAACTGAAGCATTCTGACATGAATATATGTAGCAACATTCCGAATGTTCTAAAAACAATGAATTATGTGTAAGAAGTTGTCCCTTCAATCTAAAAAAAAAGAAAACATCGTCTTTATATAAAAAACGTCCTTTTATCGCAGTGGACTCATTTAGGTAAGAGCAGAAAAACTGCACCCTTTATGCTGGGTTCCATTTTATAAACTTAGCAAAGTGGCAAAATAAGAACTGATCTCGTTTTCGCAAATCTGAGATAAATAAATAGTTTTAGAGGATTTAACTGGATTCCACAGCCCTAACTTCAGAATAGCCAAGATGATTACATGAATGCGCTTTAGTTGCCTCGCAAAAAAGACGCTTGAAATAGAAATGCGAAAAAATCTATTTTTACTTGCCGGCTAACGTGCCCATATGCAATAGTCACCCGCTTTCGTAGGTATATAGTCTCCAAGCAGACTGCGCTCGGTTTCAACGATAAATAGCGAGCCAACGCTTGTGTGTGTTTCTTTATATAGATCTGACCACCGCTGTTATCGCCTTTGTCTCGACTTAGTTACCACAGTGATTAAACAAAATCTCTATATTAATACCGGCGACCAATGGGCTTTAGGCCCATGAGAAACAGTCCTATAAGGCTCTGATAACGTTTTCAATACTAAAGTCTACAGCTTAACAATTGTGTCACCATACTACACTCGAACCTTGTTTGGATAGAGCATGCTTACTGTTAGTTGCATCTCGAACAAAAAAAAAAGGGGGTCTTCAGCGTTATTTTCTTTTTTTTAGTATTTGTTGGAATATCACGGCGTATCACGTTTACCACTGCCCTGAAGTGCGTCTTAAGTTGACCTTAAACGCTTGTTCAGCTTCTTCTCCGAGCTTCAGGAACAAACTCTTCTAAAATGCAAATGCAACTTTCAGAAAATGCACCCTTATTATTTCCAGCTCGAAAGAAATGCGCTGTTGTTGTTGTATTATATGCATCAAGAACGTTAAATTAAAGCATTCCCAATGCCGGCCTATTTTGCTATAGTGAAAAAAATATAGAAATAATGACCGTGCTAAAACGTCTGACGTGTTTTTCTCGCCGAAGGTAACAATATGACGGATATGTTTAAGTACATTTCCATATTGTTGTCGTGCTCAGGTAGCGATAGCTTGCTCACGCTACCTCTTTTTGTTGAAACCTTTGGAATATTATTACAATTGGCGTGGTGACATTTCGAGATGACACGGAATGTTTAAAGTAACTTCTGCATGCATAAACAGGTTTAATGATTTCAGTTCTGCCTCTTTTTCTTTCGTGAGCTTTAAGATTGACTGGTATTCTCCAAAGCGTTTTTATGAACAGTTTACAAGTTTCTGCTTCTTAATTACTTCAAATCATTTTTATACGTATAGAAAAGAACCCTTGTTACCTGCCCGATCATCTTTCTATAGTTTCGTGAAAACACACAGACACACACACACGCAAAGCTGTCGAGTAGGAGCAGTCACCCGGTAAACTTTGGACCGCTTGGCAGCGTTCCGCCGTTAAGGACACGTAAATGTCGATAAGAGTGATTTATGGAATATGTTTTTTTTACTGGTGTGACCTTATAAATTAACTAGTCGGGTAATGTAATCCGCAGAGCACTGAAGCATTGACTAATACTATGATAGAATTGGCTTGTGGTGAGGGAAACACATTGGCATGGCCGCTGAGGATTTGGTAGTAATAGACAGTTTTAGTTTAGCGTCCGCAACTATAGCGTACGCTATACGCTATTGTAGAGAGTTTTAGAATAGGGGCCCCAAACGTTTTGGGGCCCCAAAGAAATAGCGTCGAAGCCACTGCGCATGCGCAAGACGCAAACGCTGTTTGGGTTTTGTGTTGGGAACGCTATTTCACCGATTTAGCGGGAGCCCAAATAGCGGCCCCAAAAGCTTTGCGTCGGCAAACATGGCGGCACCCATCGAAGCGACGGCTCTAACCTAGCACAAAACTGGGTTCGATTAGCGGTAACGCGAGAAGTTCGCAAGCTAGGAGAAGTGAGTGCGGTTATCGCTTTCTCTCAAATAGCGTGTGTTATGAAGATTGACTCATTAGACGCCGCTGATATTGAATTCGATTGTGGATCTTATGGCTCGTAGGCCTAAAGCCTGTTTCACATGATGCGATTTTCGTCGCACCGGAAGTGCGATTTCCGTCGTTTGCGATGAAAATCGCAGTCGCAGTGCCGACCCCCCGATTTTCGGCTGCGACCAACCGGTTGGTCGCACAGTCGCACCGTCGCACCGATCGCTGCGATTTTCCGTCGAAATTGCGCGGAGAGCTGTCAACGGAGCTATTCCGCCGGTTTGTTTTGGAAAATGGCGCCTCGCACGACAAGTGCAATGCGCGGAGAGGTGGATCGTCGAATTCGGTACGTACGCGAAGGGAGAATAAAAAACTTGTACCGCAGATTGCATTCTCCGATTGCTATGCGTTTGTTGACACGCTACACAGCAAATGAAGTGCATTTTCACGTTTGCTTCGTACGCCTTTGGGAGTTCTCAGTGCTAGGAGGTGTTCGAACCCCAGCAGACGACGAGGTCGTCACAATTTTCTTTTGCTGAGTAGCATGCAGAAATCGCGCTTACAAAGCAGCTTGAATTACTTCAAACTTGGCAAGGGCAAATGACAAGACAGCAAAGTACCCGAAGTTTCAACGTTGCGCTGAACGCGGTACCGTTCAGTTGCATTTTCTTGTCGGTTTTCAAGCATGAATTTCCCGATGCATCTTGAAAGCTTATCTTGCCTCTTATTAAATTTGACAGAGCGAAAGTGTAGGCTATCGTAATGAATTTGCTACGATAGCATTAAATCCGTGGCTTGAATAAAACATTACATGCACGTTAAGTTGCACCTCTTCTCTGGATATTTTTTTTTCTTGCACAGAAACCAATAAACATTGACTATGTTGCGGACTTTGTATCCTTACTGCATCTGTATGAACACATGCTCTGCAAGGTACTTAACTGTACAGCTAGTAGATTAAGTAAATTGCTTGCTATAATGGCACAGTGACAACGTACCCTCCTGCACAATTATGTAGAACTCGTGCAACAATGCGAAAAGCAGGCAAATGGCCTGTTCTTGTGGGGATAAAAGAGTATAAAACGACACGCTGAAGAAAAGTAAATCAAAACTGTGCAGTGAAGTCAGCCAGTACAAGCAGTTCTTGCACGTTCACGGCTGATCAAGTGTGCAGAAACATTCATGCCTTACATGTTTCTAGTAAGTTTCTAATAAGTTTGTGATTACATATATTAGTGTGTAAAACCATATAACGATATCCGCTGCGATTACTATCTTTATAAATAATGAAATACCATGCTACTTGCAAGAACATATATCACCCGAGGATTTTAGAACAAATTTCTGCATTTCAACTATACACAATATGTGGTTTATTCAATAAAATAACACAAACTGGGCTTTTTTGCAATGACAAACTTATTCCAAACTTTACTTACATACAGGCAAGAAAAAAAATTATAGACAGAAATATTGTTCTTCAATTTGTTCACCTGCCACTGTGGCTATAGCATTCTGCTGCTAACACAAGGCGAGGGGTTGTTTTGCCAGCCATGGAAGTCGCATTTCAATGGGAGTCATAGGTGAAAAAAAAGCTCTTGCACTTAGACTTAGTTCATCACCTTTTATTGAACCCTTACACTTCGATATACTATTGCATAGGGGGGCATGCTTATGCAAAATCTAACACCAATAGAAAGCAAAGGGCAGAATTGTAAAACAACCATGTTTCGTGATAATTCGAGTGTGTAAATATTCATTGCATCAATATGTATTGTTCAACAGCACTGCACAAATAAGCATGATCAGGTATAGCAAGTACTCTGTCAGGAAGCTGGTTCTACAGATGTATAATATCAAGGCATGAATGCTCATACTACATATACGTCGCACACATAGCACAAAGAAAACCTTTTTCAAGAGTTGTCCCTTCTGGCAGATATGAGTGGGCCATAAGCAGCAGGAACTTTATTGCAGGACATTGTGTAATACCGCTTATGAAAGAATAAAGAGAGTTAAGAGGCTTTTAACAGGAGTACCTCATGCTGCTCTAATAAGAGGAACGATGAGCAAAAACATTTTTGGTAGAGCACTTAAACAGTAACTTTCTGAAAGGCAGAAAATTCCAGGTGAGAGTTGGAGGTACATTTGGCCCACACATACCAACAACACGGGCATACTACAAGAAACACTACAGCCTATGGTGTATTACAGTCTATGGGAAAGCTATCTTATGCAGAAATCAAGAATGATGCAACAAGCCCTCGACAACACTTCAGACTTTCTTGGCCGGTCTGGCCTCTCGCTTTCTGATAAGTCAGCTCATATCAACGTCGAAAAAAAAAGAAAGACTAGAATCAAGAACTGCCCCAGATTGCACATTGTGATCCACATAGCTGGACAAGTATGCCCACAAGACAACATCCACAAATCCTCAGCCAGTGTAAGCCCATGACGGCAGAGCCAGCACGTGGGTGAAACAATTATGCAATGCCTGGACGCAACTTCCACACCTGGTGAAAAGAATAATCTCGAAATAATGGGGGTGGACAAGTGGATACTATAGAAAATCGCAGATGCTGTGCTTGTGTCCAAGGTATGGTACGGTATGAATTACCAGCAGCACACAAAAAAGACAACTCGTCGAATACAGGCATCGGGTAGTAATAACAGGTCTTTCCAACTTTACCATGCTTGAAGACCTCTATGAGAAAGAGCTAACGAACAAGCACCTAGACAGTAGAGTTGCAGCCTGCAGCACAAATTCTTTGTCTCAAGAGCTCAGAACCTCGTCCCAAGATACTATGCCAGCTAGCATATGAGATGCAAAGACGACTACCCCTCCCTTCAGAAACACAACCTCGGGAGTGCCTGAACTTGAAACACAACAGGCCCATACCGTGGAATATGGGGGCAAACAATTAAGCCAGGAGACTATATGCAACTGCCAAACACACAGAGGAGGTTGCTAATCATGAAGATGCAAGCAAACATAAGGCACATATGGCATGGCAATAGCAGTGTAACAGTAGTATGACACTACATAAAGCTAAACCCTATATAAGTGAGTACCATTCCAGGTCATCCTACACCTAGAAAAGCTGAACTGAAAGCAATCAAAGCAGCACTTGTAGTGCAGATTACACCCTGCACAACACCCTGCATGGATTCACTAGAAACTATTTGGGCCTGCACATCACACAAGATTGTCAGGAAAATCAGGAGATTGACACGCGACTTGCAAGCACATGGCCAGAAATTAAATTACAGGATACATAACCGTGCAGATATTCCAGGACACAAGCAGGCTTATAAGCCCGACATAATAACTGAAAACTAGATGACTTTGTGTGTAATCATTATTAACTAAAGTGCAACAGATTGACAACAGACAAGAACGAAGTGCTCTGTGTGTTCACTTCGTTCCTGTCCATCGTATTTCTGTTGCACTATAGTTAATTACTATAGATTGTAACACCATAACTTGATACAAACATGCACACTATAGGATGCAGACAAATGCTCAGGACAAACTCCAGAATGTTTGCATCCTGATACTTATGAAAGTGAACGGTTTCATTCCATGGCTGTCAATGAGACGGAGAGAAAACTTGATTGTGTTCGTGGAACAAAAATGCATTGATAAGCTTAGACATATAGTCATTGCTTAACACTTTCGAAATGAATAATTATAGCTTGCTATCGACATTGAAGCAGCCTTTCGACAGCAAGAAAAGGAATCAGTTTTTCCAGCTCTGAACATCGAATTGCAGGAAATGCAAGCAGACACAAAATTCTGCCAATATAATCTGTTTAGGAATACCAAATTGGAATAAACATGGAGGCTTGCATTTGTACTTTCTCTGGCTGAGCAATCTAGTTTGAAATGACTCCCATTAGCATGTCGTAACAATGTTGATCTAATACAGGTTAAATGCATGACTATCTTAAGAAATCTGGAAGATTGCTATAAATTACAGTGAAGAAACTATAATATCTAATAACATTGATAATAATATTTATTTCCACAGAACAGGCTAACCGTGAGAGGCGTGCGAGGCTGAGCAGAAAGCTGAAAAATTCTACGGCAAGTGCGCCTGCCGTGGGCCCACGATCCTGCATTATGGATAGCGCGTATTGATATGGTCTTCTTGTTAGAAGTTCCGAGTATAGTACCAGCGCGAGACACGGGACAACAAAGTGGACGAGAAGTGTGTCTTTTAGAATGCTATGTTACAACGTACAGGTTTCTACAAAAGTGACGGTAACTGCTCGAAACATTTGGTTCGTCGGCTTTTGCGCCTTTAGAAATATTTATAGAGGGTTCCCATATATATATTCGCAGCGCAAGCACGGCGATGGACGAACCAGGCTAGCGCTAAGGTTGAATTTCACAACACAATTTTCATTCCACGTCGTAATCACACAGATCGTTTGAGGCTTCGTTCAGGGGCACACGCGGGCGTTCGGGTTGGTGCTTCTTGATGCGTTTGGCGTAAGAATATGGCTAGGAGCAGGCACCACATATGCGCAATGACGGGCATTGTACACGCATCATTTCTCCAAAAGCTGACGCCGAGCACGGGTAGCGCGAGGATCTTGTTGGGCTGACACGACAACTTCGTGCAGCCGAACTCCGAATACTGCATATACGGTGAGGGCAGCTATATGAACTTGTCGGTAGGCCATCTTGTAGATTGTTGTAGCGCAGGCAAAACGAAACGGTCATAGAAGGTAGATAAGACAACACACAGCGCTGAACCATAGAATAAAGAATTGCTGAACCACCTGCGAACAGCTGTTTACGTGCGCGATGTTGCACTGATCTACAGAAACCGCCGTCGCGCACTCCAAGACAAATCTTAACTAACGGTTTTAAATTAGTAAACGTACATATTATTTGCTTCTAATGAAGATAAGTCAATAATATTATAGTGTAAACGTTTTATTCACTACAATAAAGTAATTATGCAGCGTGTGCCGCGAAACCTGGCTGTAAGCAACCCTGGGCGTCGCACCAGTCGCATTGTTGAAATCGCAATCATGTGAAATGAGCCCTCTAAAAATCGCATTGCGACGCGTGCGACAGCACCGATTTTCGTCGTTGCAGTCGCAGCATGTGAAACAGCCTTAACGCGGCTAAGCTTGGCTGGTGAAGGCTAGTAAGGTTGGTTTGCTCAAAACTAAGCGCAACTAATTGTTTGCTGCTTACAGAGAATTACCTCTAAATTGTACTTAAACGCGAATACGCGCAAGTAAAAAATTATTATTGCTATCATAAAATAGTATATTTTATTTAAATATTGCTAATATTTTTTCCTTGACGCCGTAGTGGCGCTGTCAGCGCAAGACGCTACCCGCAAACGTCAAACCCTATTCTAAAACTTTTCACTCCTGCGTGCTCCAACGCTAACACCCGCAAAGCTCTTTGGGGCCCCAAACTATTGGGGCCCCCATTCTAAAACTCCCTAATATAGCGTACGCTAAGCAGCGCACGTTTTCTACAACTTTAGTTGACCGGCGATATCTTCGGATCTCAGAGGCCATATACCGTCGTTGCGGCTATTTCGCGCGTTTAGCGACAGGTGGCGCTGACATCTCGAACGTTTCTTTCGTTAGGCTTTGATTCGTTCGAAACGAGAAGCGATCTCGAAAACACCACGAGGTTATCCATAATACTCTGTCGTCGAAGCGGCCTGAGACTAAGCGAAAGCCGTTTACACAGTCATCTGCTACGAACGAAGTGCATTTTACAAAAGCAATCCCAAATTCAATTCGAAGCGGGCAGCCGGGACCGCCGCCATGTTTCCCGCAAGCTCCGCAAACCCCGCAAGAACGCTAACGATAACTCGTTTGCGTTGCGTACGCCCGCTATACCCGCTATTTCGTTTAGCGTTCAGCGCATGCGCAGTGCCGATCCGCTATTTTTTAGCGTACGCAATGGTATAGCGTACGCTATACTAAAACTGTCTAATAACATATACGAACTTTGCAGAGACGTCATAAAGGAAGTGGCAGTTCGAGGTTACGCTGATCATGATCGCCATGATGAAATGAGAAGGAACCACTTCCTCACCAACGCATACCGTCCGGCGTTACTGCAGGTAAAGTCCGTGTGTGCTCTTTACAATTGCACGTAAAATTCGTGCAACAATCTTGGTAACAACTACCACTGTGATCATAGATGGACTCGATATGTGTAATTATGTGTAATGTACAGAACGAAAATCTTCGGGTACCCTGTCCTTAGGCTTATGCTTTTTTGACCACTTCTGACTCGGGATATGCTTCCACTTCGTGCTTTAAGATGCGAATCGAAGACGTCCAGCAAAGGACCGCAACAGGTGGAGGATACTGGGTTGTCAGCAGCGGTGATAACGAGCTCAATATAAGCAAAGCATTTCTATACACCACCACTTTTAAAAACTATAGCAGCACTTGTTGTCGGTCGCACTTTATGAATACGATGACTTCTGTGACACTATCACAAAAAAAAATTCTACGCTAGATCTGTACGCAACAGCCGTCAGCCGATCGCTATAAGGAGCATCTTTTCGAACTCGGCCAGCAAGTAACAGCTCACACGAAACAAAAGGTTTTCCAGTTGGGCCTCTCATCTTGTAGAAGTACGTCGGTAAAATTAAGATTAATTGTCAAAATTGGCGAAATTAAGATTAGGGTTGTCATGCTGATCTGCTGTAAAGCCTCATACACGCAGCCGTCATCAGCAGCGCCCCGTTACTCTGTTTGTATCGGCGTCCGTCAGCAGAAACCGGCGACGAGGAAACTCTCGATGCTGATGGACGCCACTGTGGTGTCGGTGACTGGAGGGGGTGGGCTACGGCTGTGAGAATCGTGCCTAAGGATGCGATGCACTATAAATCATAGGTTACATTTACATGAACCCCATGGAAGTCAGCCGAGTCGGAAATTTGGATGACCATGCCGATACGAGAGCACCATCTGCTTACTTGAATTTAGAGCCTGTGGCGTCTGCGAAGGGATGCAAACGCGAACAGGTCAGATGTTTTCGATGATATCCGCTTTTGATTCCGATATCGTGTTATAAGTTCATTTCTATGATGGGGCGAGCATAATCTAGTAGGAATTTGTGAATGGTTGTCTGCCCAAACTGAGGTCATCTACAACATGGAAAGCCTGAACCCTAGTTTTTTCGAGTGCCCAGGGGCCCTCACCCACCTGTTGTCAGGAATCGGCACGTTCCTTTCGTACATTTGTTTAAAGCGGAGCGTGTTAGTGTAGCTGTATTTTGAGACACCATGACACTATACAAAAAGGCGACGTGGCAAGTTATATATCTCACAAAATCTTACATTCGGCAGTTACCTACCGCGGTCGTACTCGGATTGCAAAGACGCGCAGCCCATTCCTGATCTAAGACGGATAAAGCGTGACCGAGCCGAACATGCAGGCGCTCGCCATGGCAATCTGAGGTCGGAATAGCAAACACGTGAGCGCGTTTTCAGTTGGAAAGAATCAAGTCGCGCATGCTCCGAGGCAGCCAACAGCGGAAGTTGCAGGAGCCACCGGACCAAAACTGTTCTCAGAACTTGGTCGGGGTCTCGCGTCCAAGTAGAGAGCGTTTCTGACTGCTCTGACCTGGAGTGCAGCGCTCTGAATAAATCAGCTAGCCGAATGTGTTTCGAGCATCGATTTCAAGCAGCTGAATGTAATGTGCGCCGCTCTGGAAAACGAGTGTACTGTGTGATTATTCACATCACAACGATGTGTTATATGTAAACTCGATACCGTACAGTGCCATGTGCTCATATATAGTGACGGTGGCATGACACCTCAAAAGAAGTAATCGCCCGCCTACCCATGTCTGCTCTGCTGGCCGCCTCGCTTGCCACTCCGAGAAGCTGCCTGCCTGCTACCAAGGAAGGCGAATTATGTTTTGCCCCCTTCTCTCTTGGCCACCTTCACTCTTTGCCCCCTTCCGTGTCATCCCTGCCGCGAGCGACACTCATCATGGGGTTGTGTTCAACATCGCGTTTTCATCTGTGTTAAGTAAGGAAGCTGATTTACCATTGCCTACGCTACCTACTACGACATTACCAATGATGACCTCAGTGACATTCTCTCTTTCTGGCATTTCGTTAGTCATCTCCAAAATTAAACTATCATCATTCGCTGGCGTAGACGAAAAGAACACTAAAGTAATAAAACATACTAATAAAAAATTACAGTGTATTTTTCACGGTCGCTTGAAACAGGAATTTCGCAGATGACTGAAAAGTGGGAAGGGTCATTGCGGTCTACAAGTCAGGTATTAAACGATCCCCCATAAACTGCCGCCCCCTTACTAACGAGTATGCCATAGAAAATCATTGAACATGTCCTAATAGTCGCAAATAGTACACTTCCTAGACACTATCAATTTCATTATCAGCATGTTTTACGTAAATATTTATCTTGTGAAATTCAACTGGCAATATTTATTCATAATTTACATTCTAATCCTGTCTGTAAACTTTAGAGTGATACAATCTTTCTGGACTTCGATAAAACATTCTACAAAGTAAAGCACAAACAACTGTTACCCAGTTCAACCCCAGTTCAACCTGTACCCCAACATTTTTGAACAGATTTTGTAATTTCCGATTAACTCTTCTACTTGATCTTTATTATAAATAACTTTTCTAGCAACCTCTGAGTAACATCATGATTTCTCCAAGGGTCTGTCCTCACACCCCTTCTGTTCCTAATATACATTAACAATGTACCCTCCACATATCTCCTGATATCTACTACATCATATACATATTCTATTCATAGCTTCATACCTACCATCTCATATAAGTATGTTTGCCTACGATTGTGTCATCTTTCGCAGAATTAGTAGCCTTTCTGATCAAATTGCTCTCCAAGATTACCTCAACCACGTACAGGAGTGGTGCGATCTTTGGCTAATGAAGCGTAATCAGACTAAATGCAAACTCATTTCGCTAAACACCAGCATAATCCTCTCGTTTTTTTTTGTCATGCTTAATCTCTAACTCCACTGTTGAACAATTTCAATGCAGTAAACACCTGAGCGTCACCGTATCCTGCTATCTGTCCTGGAGCGCACACCTCACCAAAGTCATATCACCAGCCAACAGATCTCTCCATTGTTTAAAGTGTCATTTGCTTCACGCCCCACCGAAAATAAAACTTCACGCGTATAAGTCTCTAATCAGATCCAAACATGATTGTTCGGCGCCTTCCTGGAGTCTGCACCAAGTGTATTTAATCAACGAATTTCATTATTCAATCCATTCTTTATACTCATACGACATAAGCATAGCATCCCTCAAGAGCGAAAGTGGTCGTCTAAATATTTCTGTGCGTCGCCGCATCGCCAGCCTCTGTTCGCCTCGAAAAGTTTTTTCACAGCTTCCTCAATCGCGCACCCTACATCGTCCCAACGACGCACATATCCAATCGCATTACCCGTCCGTATCAAATTGCATGCTCACGTGGTAGCACTACCACTTTCGCTGTCTCATTTTTTCTTCCTACAGCAGTGGACTGGAAAGGCCTTCCCGGCTACATTGCAGCCATCAGGTCTACATCAACTTTTGCAAAGAACGTCATGGCACGATGTTCCACATGAAGACTCTTCTTTGTATTTTTCAATTCTTGGCCCATCTCTTGTGTTTGTTGACCCCGTAAAACCCCATAAACGGGGTTCATTAAGGCAGTACAGTGAAGTAAAGAATGATTCTGCTCTCAAGCACTTCCAGCGAAAAACGTTCACAATGACGAATATTATTTCCGCCCAAAAATAGCCTGTATTTCGCAGCCGACTGCGGCAGTCGAATACGATGTGAATCTTTGTTTGATTATCCTGTTTTCTCGGTTTGTCCAACATTTAGTTTTTTTTCACTTTCTGTTATGATGATTCAAGAAGCTAGAAAGAATATGTTTTTCATTTTCTTGTAATAGCCCCGACGGGTTGAATATGTTTAAGATCATATGCCAAGAGAACACCGACTCTGACTTGCGAAAACATGTTTAAGCAAATATGAAACAGAGCTTGGTTCTAACAAGCAGGAAATTATTCATGCATAACAACCACTATGCACAAGTTCCCCATCTTAGAACTGATCCAGATAAAACACACAAATAAGAAACTTGCGCTGAGAAATCACTCTTTAGGTGCATATATCATAACATTGATTACATTTTCCTCGTGCAAAAAAAAAATACATTCGATCATGGTCTCCGCGCGTTCGTACATAGACTCCTATATATTCAACGTTGAATGGAAGTGAAAAGGATTTGATAAGTTATAGGAAATAGCTTGTTTTGAAGATTGATCTTCTGTGCGTCAGTCGTGTTTTCTGCTGACGTAGTAGGGAATATGAGAAAAACAGACCGTAGTTCGTTAAGTCACGTTTCCAGCTGGGCAATGTAAGAATCGGGGAGCAAATATAAACGCCGCTCCTCTGCTGCTGCACAGAACTCGCCCACGAGCGTCTACCATACTGATGGCGTCTACGCACACTCTCCCGATGATGTTGTTGCCGATTGTTCTATTGTTTCTCCAAGCAACATATGCTGCCGAAGATGTGGAAGCTAGGATCGATCAGCAAGGTAGTAATATATCTCCTTTCGCTCCTCTTTTTACTAAAGGCAATTATTAGGAATTATATGAATTGATGCCGTATCTATGATGTCTAATCATTCGTCAACTCATCATACATTCATGCGAATTGCAAAAAAGATTTCATATTTTTTTCCTATTGGCATTCGAACGGGAGCAGTATTCTTTTGCCGACTGTACTTATGCACGTTCACTGAACATAGAAGAAAAACAATTGGTGCCAGGCATATAGCACAGGGATCCCAAACACAGAGCATGTACGTCAACTACGTGTAAGCCGCCTGTACCTGATAGCATAGAGAAAATGGATCAAATACTTTGTGAACGCTGTACAAGTAGTTGGCATACAGCCTCCAAGTTTGGGTTTTCGTCCATGTGGTTCTGCGCCCCCTTTTCTGTTTTCTCTTTGATAGGAACGAAGAACTATTTGAGAAGTTGGTTTCGCTTTATTTACTTGAGGTGGGCGAATATCATTAATGGGGCTTCTTTCTCGGCGATCAGTGTAAAGCGACTCGTAACAGTGTTAGTTTTGAGAATAGCATAGTCACACAGAAAAAAGAAGCTTTACAACGCAAGAATTTGCACTTGTGAAGGTGTCTGTGGCTAAACTGAATAATAGTTTGTTACTGCATTTAGTTTCTGATTTGGACTCGTTCTTTTCCAGGATGTGACAAGCGGACCTCTCTCTGCCAATACCCTGATAGTATGTATTTTTGTTTCCATTAGGTGCGCTATATTTCTCACATTGCTCCCGCATTGTGAATGACCCGAATATTTCCTCAACTTTGTTTAGAAGAAATGCTCGTTCATGTATTATTAGACATCTTATATCGCTGAACAATGTGTCGAATTTCATTTCATTTTATTACCTTCAAGGCCCCAATATATGGAGCGTTACAAAAGTGGCGGCAAGAATAAAAATACATAGTGACAATACCACGAAGTTTTTTACACTTTCGATGAACTTCGATGGTCCCATAATGACAGGAACGTCGTTAGGAAGGCCGTTCCAGTCTGCAGCTGTGCGAGGAAAAGAGTAATTTGAAAACGTGACGGTGCGTGAGCGTGGACGGGCAATTTGTGGCTGATGGCTGGTGCGGTGAGATATGCGTGTAGGGGGAAGGATGCAAAGTGTGATGCGCATGGGGCTATGAAAGAATTCGTGAAATAACGATAGGCTGGCAATGCGAAGACGGAGCGATAAAGGGGTTAATGCGGATGCAGTTTTTAAGGAGGAAACGCGGATACCGAAGGAACATGACGAGTGGATGAAACCAGCGGCGCTATTTTGTACATATTCAAGATCATTAATTAGGTATGCTTGATGAGGATTCCAAATAGGCGATGCAAATTCTAGTTTTGACCTTAGAAATGATTCGTAGGCTAATAATTTTACATGTTGAGGAGCATGATGTAGATGACGTTTTAGAAATCCTAACGTCCTTTTCGCGGATGATATAAGGTTAGTAACACGAGAATTGCAGGAAAGATCTCTCGAAAGTGTTACTCCTAAATACTTGTACGAATGAAGTAGTTATTGGAGTGGTATTGGAGTTATTAGTTATTGGAGTGGAACTAGAACGGTTAATGGAGTGGTATCATCTGCATAAAGTATACCGGAAGAATGTACAAGACTTAGCGGAAGATCATTGAGATAAGTCAGAAATGAAAGTGGACCCAGGATTGAGACCTGCGGAATGCATATGTTGATGGTTCGGGGATTAGAATAGGTATCAGACACATGTAGCTCTTGTTCAGGATCATGCAAATAACTAAGACTTTGTTCTAAAGGAGTCCCAGACACACCGATTGACTATAGTTTCTGCAATAAAATATCATGTGCAATCGAATCAGAAGCCTTTGAAAGGTCAACAAGTACACCTCCACCAACATTGCCGGTGTCAAGGGCAGATTTTATTTTATCTGTTAGTGATTTTAGACCCAATTAAGTTGATTATTCTGGTCTGAAACCAGACTCGTTATTGGAACGAATACCAAACTTGTGTAGATAAGTTCTTAAACGTCCTGCAAAAAGTTTTTCTATGACTTTACTGAAAAATGAGAAAATTGTTATAGGGCGGTAATTAGAGATTATTCGCTTGTCTCCTTTCTTAAATACGGGAATCATATTTGCTTCTTTCAGTGCGATTTGGGAGAATCCAGTTACAGATACAAGATTGACGGTGTGACAGAAAGCACCACAGATTAAATGCTCTATCATTTTTATGTGGCCAGCAGAAAAATTATCAACATCAGCAGCTGCATTATTAATAACAATGATAACAGTGTAAACGTCTTCAGGTGAAGCCGGATAAAGAAATGAAAGCATGTGAGAATCGCGAGCATGTGTAGTAGAGGGGTGTTGTCGACTGAGGTGGGTTAACGCCGAATGAGGGTTCTACTCAAATTGAGGACGACGCAACGAGCTGTGGAAAGAAGAATGATAGGTGTAACGTTAAGGGATAAGAAAAGAGCAGATTGGGTGAGGGAACAAACGCGAGTTAATGACATCTTAGTTGAAATCAAGAAAAAGAAATGGGCATGGGCAGGACATGTAATGAGAGGGAAGATAACCGATGGTCATTAAGGGTTACGGACTGGATCCCAAGGCAAGGGAAGCGTAGCAGGGGGCGGCAGAAAGTTAGGTGGGCGGATGAGATTAAGAAGTTTGCAGGCATGGCATGGCCACAATTAGTACATGACCGGGGTTGTTGGAGAAGTATGGGAGAGGCCTTTGCCCTGCAGTGGGCGTAACCAGGCTGATGATGATGATGATGATGATGATGATGTTATTGAAAGCGTTCGCAATATCTAACGGATCTTCAATCACATGCTTCCCCAACTGAACCAACGTTATCTCGGAACGCGTAGTAGTTCTGCCAAGAAAGGAATTCACAATTTTCCACTGTTGGTTGCTATCTCTCCCAGCCCATTTTATTTTCTCTTCGAAGCACTTGATTCAAGCGGCTTTAAGTAATTTTCCTAAAGTGTTTGGGTAATCTTTATAGCGCCTGGGTAGAGGAACATTAAAGGGCGATGTTTTTCTTTTTCCTTTTTCTTCTGGCATTTTAATAGATTAGGTGTCAGCCACGGAATAATTGGGGCAGCGTATTTCTTTTTCAGCACGATACCGATTCGAATGCGGCTGAAAGCGCATTTGCTGTGATGGTTGAAAATTGTTTACATAGAATTTCTGCATTATTGCACTTCAGAATTGAGGACCAGTCACATTACTCAATAATATTAATGAATGACGCTATGTTTAAGTGATTCTTAAGGTGCTGGGTTTTTTTTTAATATTTGGAGTGGTTGTATGTGCAAAAACAGAGTAATTATCTGTTATAGAAACCTCGACAACACCAGCTTCAGTGGATTAATGTGGTTGGACAAGATATGATCAATGAGAATACCATTCTCATAAAGTGAAAGACGGGTGGGCATAGACATGAGGCACTTGTAACCATACCGACTGAAACGAGTAATGTATCCAGAAACCTTTGCGTTTGTACCTTCAAGGAGGCTGGTGTTCCTATCCCCTAAAATATTAACCCTTTTTCCTTCTTGTGATGGAGCATTCATCACATCACCCAAAGCTAAGCAGAACTCTGAGAGAGATGATGATGGCGAGCGGTAGATGCAGGCAATAACTAAGTTCTTATTGGCTTATGAAAAGTGCAGTTCATAAAGCTCTATCCACACGGATTCGCATTTGTTAACATTTAAGGCGAAATCTGGTCGCCTTTGATATTTATTATTTATTATTTATTTATTTATTTATTTCAACATACTGTCAACCCTTTCACAGGGTTATTACATGAGTGGGGCACAGAAAGACGCAGAATTAACAGTAATTGTCAGGGGCAGATGTACTAAACAATTACAAATAAGAAGAAAAAATATACTTACAACAGTAAGTATGAATATGAGTATTGACAAGCATGCCGATGGAAAAACCAAATAATCATCTGGAGAATACAAATAAATGACGTCAGGCTGATGAGTACGTATGAAGTGAGCTATTTAACATCTCAAGGAAATCATTAATTCTTTGCTGTTCGACTTCGTGGAGTATGAGATCATGTGAATGAGATCATGTGTATGACGTAGGGGCCTTGTTTGTTTAGTTTCGACGTTTCTTGCGTGGTCTATCTTAAAATAGTTGTGCAGTAGCATATATAAGAACTTCACGCTGTGAACTTGAGCTCGACTTTGGAGTCAGGGCAAACCTGCACGGCGTAGCAATTCTGTCGGGGAATCAAGACGTCGACAGCGATTCAAAATAAATCTAATCGTTTTGCGCTGCACATTTTCAAGCATGCTGATACCGCTAATTGTGAAGAGGAACCAGATTACATTGGCGTATTGTAGAATCGGTCGGACAAGTGTGGTGTACGCTAAAGGCTTAGTGTCACGATCAGCGTGCCGCAGCGTCTGCTTAATGAAAAACGATTTTTTCCTTACTTTGGGGGTTATAGCTTTCGTGTGAACTGCCCAACGGAGATCAGAAGTTATTATTTAGAAGAAGTTATTTATAAGAAGAATCAGACGTTATTAGTTAGAGCACCAAATGCAGGGCAATGTTCAGCAAAATTTGGTCACTGTAGCTTTCAATCTATTCATATAGTACGCAGTCGTCTGCGAATAGCGTAATATTTGCGTGAATGTTTGCTGGCAGGTCATTTATAAACAACAAAAATATTATCGGTGCCAAGATGGATCCCTTGGGCACACCTGATGTGACATTTAATGTGTGAGAAGCGTGCTCATTGCATTGCACAAATTGTTGACGGTCGGACAGCTAGCTTGATATCCATCGAGTCATTGGCCCATCCCCAAGTTTGCGGACCAGCTGGAAAGCTAGCTTTTCATGGGAAACCCGACCAAACGCTTTTGAGAAATCCATAAAAATTATGTCAATTTGGGAGTGTTCGTTAATGGCTTGGGCCAAGTCGTGCATCATCTCGACGAGTTGCGTTACGGTCGATAGACCTCTCCGAAATCCGTGCTGGTTGGGGTGCAGCAGATCATTGTCTTCGGCAAACATTGTGATGAATTTGAGGGCAATATGCTCGAGTATTTTCCAGCTGGTACACGTCAAGGAAATGGGCCTGTAGTTGGATGGGATCGTCTTGTAACCGGATTTATGCACTGGCATTACTTTTGCGACTTTACATTCGGAAGGAATCTGTGAATCCTGGATATATGTTGTGAATATTAAGCATAGGTACTTACTAACTGGTCCTGCATACCGTTTGAGAAAAGCATCCGGCATCCTGTCTGGGCCACAGCTCTTTTTTTACATCAAGGTTTAATAGCAGAAACAGTATACCGCTGTCGGTTATTTCTGGGGTTTCTAGTAATTTATTTTTGGTAGACGGGATAATCGGGGAATGTTGCACTAGTCCACTATTGATTGTAAAAATCGACTGGAAGTAGCTATTGAATTGAACAGCCTTATCTTTTGTTTCTATTGAAGGAGAAGCCTTTCTATCGCCACGTTTACAATTTACGCAACGCCAAAATTTTGCTGGTAACGTTTTGATGAACTTGGATAGAGTGGTACCATAGTAGTGCGTTTTGGAAACCCGTATCTTGCTTTTCAACGCGGAAATCTGAGCGGTGAAATTACCGGCTAAACCAGGCCTCCTTGTTTTCCTAAGCCTACTAATTTCATGTTTAACGTGAATTATTGCGCGGGTGATCCATTGATTATATTTTTTGTAAGTTTGCGCTCTAGTGGGACAAAATTTTCAATAGAATGCATGACGTGTGCTTTGAATTGTAACCATGTATTATGTATCGATGAGCTTTTATCCGAGCAAAGATCTGAAAAGTCTAGAAATTTGTGAGTGAGGATTATTGCATCGTTGTCTGCTCTGTTGAATGCAAGAACACGTTTTACAGGGCCATGGTGTCGTAGAAGACCAGGTAGAGGCAGTTTCCATAGGACTGATTTATGGTCAGATATGCCGTCTAAGATTTCGGTGCGTGTCTGGTCGTCCAGGAACTGGTAACTAACACGAACAACGTCTAGAATCGGGCTGTATTTGCCCTGGATACGTGTAGGGACGCGTACCAGTTACTTGAGGTTAAATTTGAACAACATATCCAACGTGACGTCATTCGCAACACCTCGCGCTTCTTTTGACAAACCATTCCATTTCAGGCAGCTTAAGATCACAAGCCATGATAATTTCGCCATTTGTCATGTGATCATGCATATAATCCAGAAGAAGTTCTAGATAGCTTGTCTCAGCGTTAGGCGGTCTGTAGATAGCTCCTACAAATATGCAGCCTTTCTGCAGCTGTAGTTTGCACCATACCGCCTCAATTTCTGGCTTATCTGGTAAAACGGTGCATCGTAGTCCTTTATAACAGAAGAGTGCGACACCCCCGCCTCTAGTGGCCCTATCTCAGCGCACAATCACATATCGCGGCGGCAAGACTTCATGGTCTAAAATATCCGAGTGAAGCCATGTTTCTGCAACAGCAATAATGTCGGGTTTAATTTCTAAAACAAGAGCTTCGAATTGGTCTATTTTATTTGCAGGACTTCGCGCGTTTACATTCTACAGGGTTACTTCTGTCGACTTCTAGCGACTCTCTTTTGTAAGGTGTCCTTTCCTGCGTTCTTTTTTTGAGTGAAACTAAATCATCATGGTCACTATCCCAAGCAAAAAGTTGACCATTTATACGCCGTTTATCGTAGACTAGCGACACCCTTTCCTGCTTATCCCGGTATTCTTTCGTGCGATCCCACAGCTTCTTTCTTATTTCTCGAATAATACGAGGAAAATCTTCACTGATGGAGAAACCTGAGCCCTTGAGCATCGTGCAATGCTTGAGGATTGAAATTTTGTGTCGGCAGTCGAGTAGCTTAAGGATTATGGGTCTCGGTCTAGAGGTGTCAGTTTGCTTCTTTTTACTAGGCGGTGGATTCTTTCGATTCGCTTGGTTTTTATCTGAAGTATACCATCTAAAATATTCTTTTCGGCCATTTGAAGAAGCGTGTCTGTTGATTCCTTTTGAACACCGTATATGACAAGGTTGGACCAACAGCTCCGGTTTTCCAGATCCTCGACTTTCTTTTCCATAGCATGTAAGTCTATTTCTAAGTTAGATATTCGGTTATTGATCTCTGAGATCTGTTTTTCAATGCCAGCTATCTTTTCAAGTTTCTTGTGAATTGCATTAAGTTTAGCGTTTGTTATTAATTTTGGTTTCTTAATTTCTTGAATATCCCCTGCAATTAGCTTTAACTGTCCTGCTACGCCATCTAGTGTAGGGCCTGGGTTCAACTCAACATGTCCACCCAGAAGTAACAACATGCGCAAGGAAACAAACAGTTTACTAAAGGGTTTGCGAAGCGACCGTGGGCACGGCAGTAGAATTAGGCAGACATCGTTACTACGAAATGATATGTCATAGCGCCTGCTCACCTGTAGAATAAACAGGAACGGATTTAAAGGCTGCATCTTCGCGATGCTGCCGTGGCCATTGCCAGCTGTGCCGAAATGGTCGTCCAACAGCAGCGCCATCATGCAAGAGCCGGTAGATATCGTCGATTGAGGCTGGGTGCATCAGCCGATCCCTGTGGCCGATAGAAGCAGCTCGAGACGATGGTTGTAGCTCGTAGCACGGCGGGGAACAGCAGGAAGCCTATCTGTAGAAGTAACAGGAACAGATTTGAAGGCTGCATCTTTGCGATGCTGCCGTGCCCACGATATTGCAAGCATGTTGATGTAAATATAGCTGCACCACAATGAGCATCACAATTTCGGTGGCAATATTCAGAAACATAAGAAGGAGACGTGAATAAGTCTTTATCGCTTTCACATAGCCATGTTTCATCATCATCATCATCTTCTTCTTCTTCTTCATCAGTCTGGTTACGCCTACTACAGGGCAAAGGCCTCTCCCATACTTCTTCAACAATCTTGGTCATTTACTAATTGTGGCCAAGTCGTCCCTGCAAACTTCTTAATCTCATCCGCCCACCTAACGTTCTGCCACACCCTGCTACGCTTCCCTTCCCTTGGAATCCATTCCGTAACCCTTAATGACCACCGGTTATCTTCCCTCCTCATTACATGTCCTGCCCATATGCCCATTTCTTTTTCTTGATTTTAGCTAAGATGTCATTAACTCGCGTTTGTTCCCTCACCCAATCTGCTCTTTTTTTATCCCTTAATGTTACACCCATCATTCTTCTTTCCATAGCTCGTTGTGTCGTCCTGAATTTAAGTAGAACCTTTTTCGTAATCCCCCAGGTTTCTGCCCCGTAGGTGAGCACTGGTAAGACACTGCTATTATACACTTTTCTCTTGAGGGATAATGGCAACCTGCTGTTCATGATCTGAGAATGCCTGCGAAGCGCACCGAAGCCCATTCTTATTCTTCTGATTATTTCCGTCTCGGAATCCGGATCCGCCGTCACTGCCTGCCCTAAGTAGACGTATTCCCTTACCGCTTCCAGTGCCTCGCTACCTATTGTAAATTGCTGTTCTCATCCGAGACTGTTAAACATTACTTTAGTTTTCTGCAGATTAATTTTTAGACCCACTCTTCTGCTTTGCCTCTCCAGGTCAGTGAGCATGTATTGCAATTAGTCCCATGAGTTACTAAGCAAGGCAATATCATCAGCGAATCGCAAGTTACTAAGGTATTCTCCATTAACCTTTATACCGAATTCTTCCCTATCCAGGTCTCTGAATACCTCCTGTAAACACGCTGTGAATAGCATTGGAGAGATTGTATCTCCCTGCCTGACGCCTTTCTTTATTGGGATTTTGTTGCTTTTTTGTGGAGGACTACGGTGGCTGTGGAGCTGCTATAGATATATTTCAGTATTTTTACATACGGCTCGTGTACACCCTGATTCCGTAATGCCTCCATGACTGCTCAGGGTTCGACAGAATCAAACACTTTCTCGTAATCAATGAAAGCTATATACAAGAGTTGGTTATATTCCGCACATTTCTCTATCGTCTGATTGATAGTGTGAATACAGTCTATTGTCGAGTAGCCTTTAGGGAACCCTGCCTGAACATTTGGTTGACAGAAGTCTAAGGTATTCCTGATGCTATTTGCGATTACCTTAGTAAATACTTTGTAGGCAACTGACAGTAAGCTGGTCCGTCTATAATTTTTCAAGTCTTTGGCGTCCCCTTTCTTATGGATTAGGATTGCGTTAGCGTTCGTCCAAGATTCCGGTACGCTCGAGGTCATGAGGCATTGTGTATACAGGGTGGCCAGTCTCTGTAGAACAATCTGTCCACCATCCTTCAACAAATCGGCTGTTACCTGATCCTCCCGAGCGGCCTTCCCCCTTTGCATAGCTCCCAAGGCTTTCTTTACTTCTTCCGGCGTTACCTGGGGGATTTTGCATTCCTCTAGACTATTCTCTCTTCCATTATCGTTGTGGGTACCACTGGCACTGTATATATCTCTATAGAATTCCTCAGCCACTTGTACTATCTCATCCATATTAGTAATGATATTGCCGGCTTTGTCTGTTAACGCATACATCAGATCCTTTCCAATTCCTTGCTTCTTCTTCACTGCTTTTAGGCTTCCTCCGTTCGTGAGAGCATGTTCAATTCTATCGATATTATACTTCCTTATGTCAGCTGTCTTCCGCTTGTTGAATAACTTAGAAAGTTCTGCCAGTTCTATTCTAGCTGTAGGGTTAGAGGCTTTCATACATTGGCGTTTCTTGATCAGATCTTACGTCTCCTGCGATAGCTTACTGGTATCTTGTCTAATGGAGTTACCACCGACTTCTATTGTACACTCATTAATGAAGCCCACATGCCATGTGGCATGTTGCCATGTTTCACTAATACATATAATGGAAAAATGGTGACCAGTGGACGACAAGAACTTTGTAATATTGCCACGGCATAACCGGGCGAGGAGAAGAGGTGGAAGACGTTAACTGGCACAGCCTCGGGACGCCATCTTGACTTCACCATCAACATCGTCCTTTAAATAAGGACACTTCAACATTAACCGTAACAGTTTTGTGGTGGAAGTGCAAGGTACTTCGACCAAGACGACGGAGCTGCTGCAGCAAGTGCCACGCCGGAGCCGACGGCTCGCTCGACTGCCTCCGACACAACTTGCGATCCCGATGTCCCGCAGCGGCGACCAACAGCCTTCTCGGTCTGCTCCAATGCGAAAAACCGGTGCCTGGATGCATCAGATGGAGCCCCGTCCTTTCTGAGGAAAATTCGGCGAGGACGTGGAGGAATGGCTTACCCACTACAAGCGTGTGAGCAAGTACAACGGCTGGAACTCTGCATCTCAGCTCAACAATGTGGTTCTGTTCCTCACAGACACTGCGATAGTGTGGTTCGAGAACCATGAGGATACCTTCACAACGTGAGGTAGCTTCGTTACGAACCTCACAGAGTTGGCGATTCTTCCACGAAAAGGAAGCGGGTGGAGCAGACATTGCTTCAGCGCGCCCAAGTCCCAGGTGAGACCTCTACTACGTACATAGAAGCGATCCCGAAGCTTTACAAAACGGTCAATCCTCGAATGTCCGAAGAGGACAATCTTGGACACCTTCTGAAAGGCATGGGCGAGGATGTTTACAATTATTTATCCGGAAAGTAGAGACTCGCCTCGGTCGCCGACCTCATGAAGCATTGCAGCATATTTGAGGCCTTGAAGCTGCGCCGTATCACGCCAAATTTCCGCAGGTTAGCGAATGTGAGAACGGTGGCAAGCGTTGACGATAACGACAACCACAATTTTCAATTTGACCTTGCGGCAACTATAAGGCAAATTGTCCGCGAAGAACTTGAACGACACACCAAATGGGCGGATGTCGAACATCTTGGTTGCGCTTCCTACCAACCTCAAGAACATGCATCTGCTGTGTCCGCATTGTCTGCCATGGCAGACGTTGCAGACTGTCGAGTCGATCAGCTGCGACAGCACCGACGTACCTTTCTCGACGACATGACGCACGATCAACGCACTCGTCGAGCTACCACCAGAATCGGAATTCGGAAGATCGCGTTTATTATTCGCAGCGCCTCAGGGTTGACACAGAGGCTTACAACGTCAGTCGCGCATCGCCTGTGTGTTACAGCTGTGGCGCATCAGGAATCAGGACACATTGCTTGTTTTTGTCGCCGGCGCCGACAGACAAAAACATATGGCCCTACCACCAGCTTGGCCTAATTTTCAACGTGACAGTTATGACGAGCGTTTCCCGAGAGACCCTGATACTGCAAACATCACAAGCGCGCCACCCCAGCATATGATCCGTCAATATAGCAGAAGGAGGGGCTCACCAGCTTCAGACCGCAGCCTGACGCCCCCAACCAGTCCCCAACGCCGTTGGCAGTCACCACGGCGACATGCCACGTCACCACCCCCGTCGGGAAACTAGGCGGCGCGGCCGAAGGACGTAAGGTCGCTGGTAAGTCTCTGCGAAATAATCTTCTGCTTATTATGACGATGAAGAACAAAGTACGTGTGTTAATTGATACAATACCTACAACAGCATTAGTGGATACTGGTACTACCGTTTATATCATGAGTGTGACTTTCAAAGAGAGGCTGTTGCGGAACGTTATCTTCCCGTGGAATTATGGTGCGATGTCTCGTGGTGTCAGTGGAGAGTGCCTAGTTCCCCTTGGTATTTGTGTTGCAAGTGTTTTGATCGGAGGAGAAGATCTGAAAACTGAATTTCTCGTACTACCGCGGGGCACTCATGATGTGATTCTCGGGATTGACTTTCTTCAGCATTGTGGTGCATCGGTTAACTGCGGCACAGGCAAAATTACTTTGAATAGCGCGCTTCTCACCACTCTTGCCGACACATGCTTACCAGAGAAAAACTGCTGTCTTGTTTCGAACGATTTGCTGCTACCGCCTTGGTCGAGTCAGCTTGGTCGCTGTCACGTATCTCTGTCAATTTCGCTGCTGCAGACCTTTCATCATTTGACGCGCAAGTCCAGCCACTTACGTCGAGCTGCGCAAAGAAAGATGTACTTGTGCCACGCTCTGTCGTGAGAGTAGTGAATGACGTCTCAAATTTGTGGTCTTTCAATTGTTCTTGCGGCCCTGCTGTTCTCCCGCTGATATGAAGCTCGCGTAAATTGACGAGATTACTTACAGCTCCATTACAGTTCCAAGCGAGGAGGAGCAGTCTCATACTAGCGATCCCCACCAAAGCACTTCTAAAGAGGAGATCCTACGGATGATCAACAAGGCGCTGCCCTCACATGAGCGCCACGCTCTCGCACAGGTTTTGTGGGCACATCTTTCTTTGTTCGATTTCACACAAGGCGACAAGCAGGTTTCACTCCCGCCTTCTCGTGCTCGCCACAGAATTGACAGTGGATCTGCGCGCCCCATTCAGCAAAAGACTTACCGCGTTTCTTGAACAGAGAGGACAATTATCGCTGAACAAGTGAAAGACATGCTACGGAAAACAGTTGTTCAAGAGCCTTCTAGTCCATGGGCAACACCAGTAATCTTAGTAAAGAATAAGGACGATCGTGGCGGTTCTGCGTTTATTACAGGAAACTGAACACGGTCACCAAAAACGATGTGTATCCGAATCCTAGAATTGATGATGTCATCGATTGTCTACATTCCGCTGCCTACTTTTCATCACTGGATTAGCGATCGGAGTATTGGCTGATACCCATGCACCTGGACGATAAGGGGAAAACTGCCTTCGTGACAGCAGATGGTCTTTATGAATTTAACGTTATGCCGTTCGGCCTTTGTAACGCGCCAGCAATATTCGAACGATTCGTGGACACTATCCTCCGAGGACTTAAAGGGGAAATTTGTTTGTGCTACCTCCATTATGTGGTATTTTTTGGCAGCACATTGAGCATAACAGCCGTTTCAGTCTTGTTCTGGATTGTGTTGAACAAGCCGGCTTGATCCTAAATTCCAAGAATTGTCGTTTCATGGAAACTTAGACGTTAGTACTTGGGCATCTGGTCGGCAAAAACAGTGTGAGGCTGGATGTACGTAAGATTGAGGCAGTCAGCTCCTTCGAAGCACCGAAGTCAGTGCGGGAGTTGAGCAGTTTCTTGGGCCTGTGCTCGTATTTTCGTCGCTTCGTCCCAAGATTCGGCGACGTGGTCTACCCCCTAACATGTCTTCTCCAAAAAGCCGTCCCTTTCAACCGGCTGATGCTGATGCCAGTTTCATTGACATCGGTGCCGTACTAGTGTAACGTCATCAAGAAGCTGAACACGTTGTGACTTATGCTAGTCGCTCTTTGACTAACGCGGAACGAAATTACACCGTGACCGAGCAAGAATGCTTGGCAGCTGTTTTTGCTGTCCGCAAATTTCGGCCCTATATCTACGGACGCCCGTTCACTATCGTAACTGACCACCACGCGTTATTCTGGTTGGTGAATCTCCGTAACCCGAGTGGACGACTGGCACGTTGTGCTCTTCGACTGCAGGAGTACGACTTCGCTATTTCCTACAAGTCTGGGCGTCGCCCCGCAGTTGCGGACTGTCTCTCCCGCCTTCCTGTGACGAAGACGGAGTGTGACGAAGGCAATTTTGATGACTGTTTTGCTCTCATTTCTTCTACATCCCCAGACTCGATTACATTTAAGGCAGAGCAGGAAAATAATATTAGTTTGGAACCTCTATTTGTAGCTTCATCGCGTCCGGGAGCCACCGGTCGATTTTGTGTCCGTTACGGCCTGCTTTACAAGACCAATTATTCGGCTAAAGGCACCGGCTTCCTTCTGGTGGTGCCGCAGAGTCTGCGAGCGGACATACTGAGAATCGTGCACGACGATGCCACCTCTGACCATCTAGGATTCATCAGAACTTTGAACCGGACACAGGAGCGTTTTTACTGGCCCAGGATGGGGGACACAGTCAAACACTATGTCGGCAGTTGCGAACAATGCCAACGCTACAAGCGCCCTACGACCACTCCACCAGGTCTTCTCGAACCTCTGCCGCCGCCTCGCCTGCTATTTGAACAAGTGGGTATCGATCTACTGGGCCCATTTCTCCGATCATCTAACGAGAACCGATGGGTGATCGTATGTGTCGACCATTTGACCCGTTACGCGGAAACGGCGGCCGTACCATCTTCAACAGCTGCTTCCGTTGCAACGTTTTTTCTTCGATTTATTATTCTTCGGCATCGTCCCCCCGTGTCATCATTAGCGATCGCGGTCGTGAGTTCGTTGTCGCCGCCGTAGAAGAACTGCTTCGTCTCTGCATTTCGCAGTTCCACCATTCAACGCCTTATCACCCTCAGACAATTGGCTTGTAGAACGTACGAACAGAACTGTAACTAACATGCTGGCCATGTATGTATCTCCGGACCACAGAGACTAGGTTGAGGTACTCCCCTTCATCACCTATGCTTCTAATACTACAAAGCATGCGACGACCGATTGCAGTCCTTTTTATCTAATTTACGCACGTCCACCGTTAAGGTGCCTTGACACTATTCTACCGTTTGACTTTCACAGTGAGTACTCTGTTGCCAAGAATCTTTGTCTTGCCGAAGAAGCCCGGCGTATTGCTTGTCTTCTTACTGTGGCATCACAACACCGATCGAAAGAGCGCTATGACAGCCGACCCCAGTCTGTCTCATACGCTCAAGGAGACTTTATGTGGTTGTGGACTCCGGAACGTAAACGTGGCTTATGCGAAAAGTTTTTACCCCAGTACATGGGCCCATTCGTCATTGTGGATCTCTTGAGTGACTTGATGTACGTGGTGGCACGCTTGACGACCGCTGGTCATTGGTCTAGCCGGACCCAGTTAGTGCATGTTGCTCGTCTTAAGCGGTTTCACCCTAAGCTTTCCGAGTGATTTGGACTTGCCCAGCGGACTTCATCTGGTAACCGGGGATCGCTACAGCATGAGCCCGGCTAGAAGAAGAGGAGGGAGATCTTAGCTGGCGCAGCCTCTGCACGCCATATTGACTTCACCATCAACCTCGTCCTTTAAAGAAAGCCGGTTCAACATTAACCGTAACAATATTATCAGGGTCTCTTCTTAGACTGCGAGCATTAAAATCGACGAACCACCTACATGGTAGAGAGATTTACGAAGCAAGATCAGAAGTTTAAACATAAGCCACCATCTAATTCGATAGACGCTACAAACGGTGAGTTGTAAATATATCTAAGAGAAGATAGATAGGGGGTCGAGCTCCGATTGTATATGAAACACACTGTTGTCAGCAGACTTCCTTGCTTTTATCTGACACTTATCTGTCCAGAGAAACGTCTATTCTTTCTTTTTGTTGAGTTCAAGGGCTTTAGCGAGAAGCTTCTCGTTGTCTGGCGAAAGGTAATCGGTGAAAATGAAAGCTTCGGTATTTTGCCCAGAAAATCCAGTGGAACCGTAGTTACGGTAAGCTTTGCGTGCCTTCCTAACAAAGTCGATCTTTTTCTCACGGAAATAGAAGCGGGCCGCAACGTTTTGTTGCCCGGACATTGCTGTCACTCGGTGAACATCAAGACCAGTGTTTGATACAAGGCAGTTAATTTTGTTGCCAAAGGACTGCATTATGGCGGCAGAGCCCTAGCCTTGCGTAGGGGAGACGCGCTTAATCTTATCATTGTTGAGTCGACCATACAGCTCGAGGTCAGCCACTTTCTTTCTTAGAGCTTCATTGTCATTTTTCAAATATTTGTTAGCTGAAGAAATCTCTTTCTGTTGATCAATGGTTGTCTCAACGATGCCATTAAGCATATTGAGGCTAGCATCCATGCTGGTAACTTTGAATTTTAAAGCCCTGATATCAAATCCCGATTGTCGAAAATTCATTTCGACATCAACTACAATTTTTTCAATGAGTTTTCTCATCTGAGGGTCAAATTTTGCTTGAAGGTCATCTATTCTCTACGCTTATTCGATATGCGTAGGCATCGCGAATCCACAAGTTGAAAAACTGGCGAAAACAAGAGTGCGAAATAGCAACATCAGCGTCGGTGGTTGCGGTATAAGACAGCAAGTACTAGTAAGACATGCGCAAATCAACTGACCTGTAGGACGAGGGAACAACAATTAGACCAGAGCTCGTATCCGCAACCACCACCGCTCTGATGCGGGCGCGCCACCGCTCACTGCGTATGTAACCTGGTTTGGAGATCTGCGCAGGAGAAGATCTGCGCAGTGAATTCTCATTCACTGCAGAATGTGAATTCTTCAAGAGAGACGTTAAACTCACCGCGATTTAAAGAGCATGTGTAGTATATCACAAAGGAAAAAGGGCGTCAGAAGGAATTGCACCTTAGGTTAAAATATATGTTCTGCGCAGAAAGTTCTTCGCCTGGATTTTCGAAAGAAATCAGAGAAGTTAAGTCGGAGCTTGAAGTCATGGATGAAGAAAAGTACAGGGGTGCAGCATTAAGGGCAAGGGCCGAAAGTTTATGGATGGAAGAGACGCCTACCAAGCGAGCAATAAGTTACCAGAAGAAACAGGCGATTTCCAAAGAAATAACACAAATAAGTTATCAAGGGCAAGTCACTAATGATGTTGGAATGATTGAACATGCATTTGAGTCTTATTGTGAAAGTTTAATGGGGAAAAAGACGTGTGATATTGAAAGGTTTAGAACTGACTTCTTGCCATTAAAGCCAACATTATCAGACGAGGTCCGTGAAGCTCTCGACAGACCAATGAGCCTTTGAGAAGTTGAGGATGCGATTGACGAACTTAGTACCGGCAAGTCACCGGGGCCTGACGGTCTGGGAGGGGTTTCTATAAGAGCTTTAAAAGTGGTATAGCTGTAGCATTACGCCACGTGATAAGGAAGATGTTCGAGAACATGGAAGCACCTAGTTCTTTTCGGACATCGCACGTTATTTTAATTCCTAAAGCAAAGATCGTGCGTGACTTTTGGCGGTTGAAGCCTACCGACCAATAAGCTTGACAAATACGTACTATAATGTTTACACTAAAGTACTGGTGCGACGAATGCAGACTGTTATAAAAGAACTTGTAGGCCCCCATCAGACATGCGGTATCAAAGGCAGCTCGTTCTTTTCGAATATACACATTGCAAGGGCCACACTGGAATGTTGCGATGAAAGGGAGGACAGAGTAGCTTGATACGAATTTACCTTGAAATGGCTTTTGACAGAGTCGTCCATGATATCATGTTTTGCTCTTAGAACATGTTAAAGCCGATACAGTGATAACAGATGGAGTAAGAATGATGTACAAATATTGCACTGCAAAGTTAGTAATTAATAGGAAATCAGGCGCCAGTATAAAAGTGGAATCATCACTAAAACAAAGATACTGTTCGTCGACTCGTTTATTTGCCTAGTATTTAGAGCCGTTTTGTTTGAAAATAATTAAAAGCAAATCTATTCGTGGATTTATCTACGCAGGAATTGAGACTAGAGTTTTGGCTTTGCAGATGAAGTGGAAATTTTCTGCCGTGATAGAGAAAGTGTGAATAAAACTATGAAGGAGGTTGTTTCTTTTTGCGACGCAACTGGAAATGTTGTCAGCTGAACTAAGTGTCTAGATTTATGGCACGGCAGCTGGCCACAGGCACCCGAGTATTTTTGCAATATGAACTGGAGCGTTAATTACCCCAGGAAAATATCTTGGGGTGTCATTCATCATTATCGTGACAGTGCCGCTTATTGAATCGAAGAAGTAAAAAGAGATAAAGATCAGACAGTAAAGTGGGGTGGGCATAATTTTCGATGTTTTCAAGAACTAGTTTTTGCAATTTGTTTTTAGCTACAAAGGTGTATTATGTACTACAAGTGTTATGCAGGCAAGAATCTGGGTGCAGAATATTCACGGAGTGTTTGCGGTATATATATGGGGATCCACTTGGGAAAGAACTAGCCGGCGTAAGTTGTTTCATTCGGTGAAGGATGGAGGGCTAGGGCTAACACATTTGTTTTTGAAACAGATTGTTAGTAGATTTTTTTTCTTAAGGGACCAAAGTGATAGGTTTCTGCGTAGTGTTATTCAAGCGAGATTAAGTTCTCCTTGCCTGAGTGGGTTGTCTCGTCAACGAATGAGCAAACTCGAATACCAATTGGCTTTCTGAGGGAAGTTCTTATGTCCTTTTCTTTACTGAAAGCGTATTTTTCGAATGAATTTCTGACTTCTGTGACGCTTAAGAAACTTTATAGGGATCTGCTTGATGTTTTCTTGCCGTATCCTGTTTACCGCACGATGTATAACTTAGGACCTGAACTCAATGTGCTGAAACGCGTTAAAAGATGCCGGTTAGATCTTCAGTGAAAACCGTCTTTTTTCAATTGCATTCTGGCACCCTACTTTTGAAGCTGTGGCTACAAATCAAGGTCTTCTTTGTTCCATGTTCTGCTAACCTCATCATATATAAGAAACCTGATACTACTGAGCCCATCTTCTTGGATTGCCATGACTCCGTTTTCTCGTGGGATGTTCTCAAACGAACTCCGAAGAAAGAACTGCCGTTAAGTCCTTTCGGTATTCGGTTCTTACCATGCGCAGACACAGGGGGAGTGCCGTCTGACTTGATAATGCTTTTGCCTATGAGCAGTGTGTGAAAAACGCGTATGGATTTCAGGAATGCCCGAGTAGTTGAAGAGTCTGCGAGGGAACACCTCAGTGAAAGTCTTAGGTACACGCGTGATGCCCTCAAGCACATGATTGAACCGCCCGAGTTGTTTCAGGAACTTGGCAGTTTGGTGCCTGTGATATCCTCTTTGAGGGCCTTTTAAATATGTACAGTCTTTCCAAGTGATGCAATAATATTTTTCTGCACCAAGTAACCTGCTTTATACGCGTTTACGTGGTGTTGTAATGGAGGTAATAAAGAAAGAAAAGAGATTCATGAAGAGCAGACACTCCCACAGAGCCCAGCAGGCGAATTGTCTGTAGCGCACCAAGCGCATGGGATTTAACACATTCTGGCTTCGGTTCTGAGCGCGCGCGTATTGAACGCCAGCAGGTTACAGGCCACGCCGGCGCGTACCTCCTCTTATCGGCGCGCCATTTTGTTCTTTCTTTTTTTGCTTCTACTGCTGAACCACGAATGACCTTCGCGCGGAATCATTGTATTATTTAGTAAAAATGATTGTGAACGATCTTTAAAAGCCTGCACCGAATCTGTGTAACGTGCAATTTCATAAAGAAAACGCAAGACGTCTTCTGAAATGATGAAATGTTTATTTTGCTCTATATAAATGCTTCTTCCGGGCTTCTTGTGCATTCATCAAACGTTGTGCCACCAAGTAAACAGCAGTCGTTGCTGTACAGAGCTCCACCGGATGCCATCAGCTAAAAAAAAATAAATTACAAACATGTGTCATTTTGGAATATTGATCAAACAGGAATATTGCGCATACAGGCGAAACGTGCGTGAATGGTGAATGGGCTGCATTACAGATAAATTCACTTTTACATACATTTCGTAGAAAGTGGACTCCTCCCAAACAGTTCCATAAAGTATGAAGAAAATATCTGATTTTGAAGCATCCCTCCCCTTCCGGTCATTATTTCCTGTACTTTAACAGCATAAATGCGCATGTGACTGCGCGTTTCCAAAACAACTTGACCTCAGTCGACGCGATGTTACGCCAGGTACACAGAGGTAGCCGCAACACAGGCTATCAGCCAGACAATGTCACACGTTCGCCGAATGCCCTCTAGTCACTCTCAAGATAAATTCATGGGTGCAGTGCCTGTTTTCAGTCGCTCAGAAGACAGAATTCTGAAGTTGTTGGTTTTTGAGCTCATCGGCGTTATCTTCTACGTGTCCTGCCGGCGCAAGCATCACACTCACTTGTGATCACTCTCGGCAATCGCTCGTCACGCTTTCGAAAAGCCTGAGTATCGAGAGAAGGTATATGTTGTTGCAGGGCCTTAAAAAGCGCCACACTGAAATTCAGTACACGCCAAACTACGCGTCACCACGGCCGGCTTGCTGTTTTTGCTGTTTCACAACCCCAGGCGTAGCAAGCATGCCTCAGAAGTATCCTAAAAAGTTATGAAATTAAATAGAATAATTTTCTGGGGGTCAGAGAGTGCATCGCGAACTTTGGCGCTTTCAGCACACGCGAAACGGCGGCAGATACCTGAGCTGCTTTTCGATAACTGCGCCACTACGCCGAGAGCGGCGCACGTACCTCAGAAGTATTCCAAAAAGTGGCGAAATAAATAATGTTGGGGGTCAAGGAAAGCGTCACGAACTTGAGCCAGTAAGATTCACTGCACGGCAAACGCTTCCCACGGTCGAGCTGGATTTCGCTAACTGCCTCACATCGCCGGGCGCGGCAAGCGTGCCCAAAAACTACGGAAATAAGTTAAAATAATGTTGGGGCTCATAGAAAGCGTCGCAAACATTTCCCAGTGCGAGTTATTAACTCAAATTACCTGCGCCAGAACGGCCGAGCTGTTTTTCGCTAACTGCGCCACTAGTCTAGGTTTTGTGCCGTAAGCCTAAATTTGCTTGAAATGCGTCACAGACTGACAACAAAAATTTCTCACCTTGCCATAGTCCAATAGTGCAGTGGTGCCCTGTCTGAATATAGAAGCAACGCAACAAAACGACGGGAGCCCAACAAACGGGCTACATCCAAAAGAGACGGGTCGCCATGGCGAACTTCACATGCGCATCCGGCCTCGCTCGCTTCGGTTGCACGTCTGGGGCATGACGCATGATATGGCGCGTCTGGCGTGCCGCCAGCTTGTTTCTAGGTGACGCAAAAAATAGGTCGCGAAGTATAAGTTCATTTATACACAAAACTCTTTAGTTTCTGCGGGAAAAAAATAAAAAAATAAGACGTTGTCTATAAGTTCATTTCATATTCTTTTTTTTTCGATGCTCGCGTCAACTAACGGATGGGATTAACACAAGGCGTGACGTGTTTCCTATCGCCAGTTCTCGCCGAGTGTACCCTCTTGTTGAGTTTCTTTCTCTAGTGGTCCCGCAACTGGACGGTTTTACTGCCCTGTTACAAGATCTATGTTGGGGGGTAAAGGTACAACCAGATTTAGTGGCCGCCATCTCGGCTATGGAGTCACACCGAAAACCGCCACTTTTTATTAAGGAAATCGAAACTTTGGCACCAGTTCTTTGCCAGACTGCGTAATCACGTGGTTCCACCTATATCCGCCATACCTGACCATCATTCCATCATCGGCACCCGAATTTGGCCGCCATCTTAGATTTGACATTCCTAAACCATGCAGCCATCTTTTATTATGACGTTATAATCACGTGGATTCACTTCTATCCGCCATATTGGATTGCGAAGTCATCATTGGCACCAGAATTTGGACGCCATCTTGGATTATGACGTCAGTCACGTGACGTCGCCAGTCACCAGTTGCGTCGCTATATCAATTTACTATGGGGGCCGCCACCTTGAATTAAAATTTCACACCAAAGGAAGGTGGTAGCAGACCCCAAGAAATCAACAAACATGATGAGTAAGAGCTAACGCTCTTAAAAGCGAATGCTGATTTCTTCCAGGTGGGTCCAGTCTGGAGGCACCGTCTATGGGAAGCAGAGGCCGAAGAGATGTTTTACCCCCGCCGGGGGGGGGGGAGGCCTTAAATATGCAAACGCACGGCATCTTCCCCTGAGAGAGCTTAGCCGTACACCGCTACACGCAGGAGGGTCCAACCCTCATGTCCTTGGGTGCGTGGTTTCACCACACACCAAACACCTGCGTACGCAAGCGGCCCTGCGGGGAATATAGTCTCTTGGGATAACATATCTGCGTGCCCCGCTCTCTCAAATCATCCCTTATTGCATTTAGAGTTTCCTGCAGCTGATACTTCACAACGTCTAGACACTTGTGCGATGTGTTTAGGCAAATGTCATCAGCATACATAGGTATGTTTGTGTCTGGCCGAAATACTGCTTGTAATTCTGCTATCGCTGCATTGAGGAGAAGTGGAATTACTACATTTCCTTGCGGAACTCCTTTGCTTATGGTGTATGCATCACTTTAGCAGATATTTCTGTACATATTTCTCTTTGTGTCTTTCAAGAACTTAGTGATCCATTTGAGAAACCGACCATGCAGAGCGATGAGAGTCCAAATGGGACGCGAACGTGATTAACCGAGTCAAAGGCCTTCTTACCCGAGGTATCATTGGCATCACCGTGCAGTGCCGGTGGTACTGGTGGTTTCGGTACAGGTGAGCCGAGTGCACAGATAGATTTGGTACCGGTGCTTGTGCTAATATCGGTACCGGTGGTACACCGATCTACAAGATAGACCTGGTACCAGTACTACTGGTACTCCCAGTAGTATCGGTGCCGTTGGTACCGGTGGTACCATTGTGCTGGACAGGAGATATTGGTACCAATGGCAAGGGAAGCGTTCTCTTATTCTCTCGTGACAGCTGACATTTGCAGACGTGGTCGTTGACACGTCGCGCCTCTGCTCGAAGGCGCACACGCTGTCACTTGAGGTGCCTGCGGGCCCACTGAATAAATTATATAGTTCCCATTCTCACCCCCAAGTTGCTCAGGAAGACGTTGCCTTTGAGCAATTACAAGTTGTGGTTGAATCGCCTTTCAACAATTTTTAGATAAAACAACGCAATATTGTTACGGCGCCACCAAGAGTGGAGCCAACAAGAAGAAGACGTTTAGCAGGTGTAGGTGGAATCGGTCTCCACAGCCATCTTGTTAATGTATCGTTGTCTCTTTTGTAGATATTGGGAATACATTGTGATATGTGACTTCTGCAACGTAACAATACCATTTATGGCCCTTGTAAACGCAGTTTCTTACATCCCCATTTGAGTCAGCACACTTCATTATCTATTTAGGAATTATCTAAGGAAACTTGTGTTCAGTAAGCCTTGCGTAAGATCTGCCTTTCCGCTCTAATTTGGCGCACAGGGAATTCTTACCAATGAAATATTTTCCCTACTCAGAATAAAAGACGAAATAAGTGAAGGTTGCAAGAAGTGAGCAGCGCGGAGTTGTAGAAGGCAGTTATTGCTAACCAACCACCTTTCCTAATTGTTTCAGATATATTAATAAACTTTCTTCTTCTATGTCACCTTATCGTAACTACCTTCTCATGACTTCATTTCCTTTTATCAAATTTTCTGTTGCAGGATGTCACTGTCCCTCACGATTAGGCTTTGGAAGCGTTGTTGGAAGGATGTATTTCTACAATCCCGCGACACAGCGGTGTACCGCAGGCGCAGAGGAATATAATTGCAACGGATTTCTTTCAGAAGCGACGTGTCTCAACTCATGCCGAAATGCCTGAATCATACGTCGCAATAAAGTAGTAGATAGTAAAACTATGAAGTCAGAGTCTGCTTTTTAAAGTTGTTTCCCGGTGCACTGATGTGTTGACCATAACATTTACTGGTTTGCCACACTTAGCGACGTGGCGCCAAAACTGATGAAAAATAAAATGCGTTTTTTGAAGGCTTTTTTTTTATTTACTGGCATGGCCAAGATGGCCATACTGATGTCAAGATGGAGAGGAATCATGCAAAGGGTGGTCTCTGTGACGGCCCGATTCTTCATGCATTTCCTGGCTCACCACATGTAACCTTGCGGCCTCCGGCGACTCGACGCAGACTAGACTCGATGAGTCGGGCAGAGAAGTACAGTTTTTGCGGGGACACGTGCACGATGTCATGAGGTGGCAGCCTATGGTGAAGCACTGCCCCAGGGCACGATCGGAAAGGTGACGCCGCTAAGCTTACGTAACGCGTGAAAAGCGCGTCTCGGAAAGTTCTAGACGACACTGTGTCCAGAGACACACGGGAGACATGCGAACATGCCGATAGCGTCGGTAATACACCGACTCCAGGAGTGGCAGTGGCCTGCATGGGTGGTGTCGCAGCCCGTGCAGAAGAATGATTGTCATACACATGATGCACAATATCCGCTAGCAGTGCGTCGAAATGTAAATATAGACGGAGTTCAAAAAATAGGTGGATGACGGAGCACACCAGGATAATTTAGTGGAGGTGAAATAAGACAAGGTGCCGTCCAAATCACGATGATCGTGACAATTGCACATCGCTAGCAAACAGGTAGCGTTAAGCTTTGTCCATCTGAACAACAACTACAACAAAATTAAGCTGATTCAACCACTGTGGGAATCAACGTAAGTGAAGCTTTCTGCAGTGTTTGCTTTGACTCACGATAGTTAGCGCTGATGTAGGCGTCGTGTGTTCAGCGTATAGTGTAATACGAGAGTGCTGAGTTGATCGTAAATGTTACCTTCCATGCATCCGTACTGTTTGTCTGCGTAGTACACAGAACACCCAGCTAGACGTGTTTGCTAGAGGCGTTGTTGTGCGCCATTGTTCATAACCTCTGAGAAGGTTAGTATTGTCATTACCTAAGACGGCACATCGCATCGTGGCACAATCGTTAAACTTTAATCGAATCATGGGGTTGTACGTGCCAAAACCACAATGGAATGATAAGGCACGCCGTAGTGTCAGACTACAGATAAATTTTGTCGCCCTGAGGTTCTTTAACAGGCACCTAAATCTAACAATACGATAGTTTTTTGTATTTTGACGCTGTCGAAATGAGGCTGCCGTAGTTGGGATTGAACCCGTGACCTCGACCTATTAGCCGCAAAGCTACCTCGGCGGGCACAGAAGTAATGAATCGACGTGGGACGCCTAGACGCTATACAGTGCTGTGATGTCACCTTGACACTATAGTGGCTTAATGCGGCTTTGAGTCTGAACGCGGTGCGTCAGTTGCATGGTGCTTTGCATGGTATTCGCACGGTGTTTATTCTTCAGAAATAGCTGAAGGTGTACCATGCCCTACCTTACACAAAATATTATGCAGTTTGTCCGCAATCGCTGTCGTCTGCAGTAAATGCGTTCCCTCGCATTCTCACGTCGCCTTTTTCCTCTCCCGCCCTCCTCCATGCACGACAGTGGGGAGCGAAGAGTGCCAAGGCTATTATTCACTCGTTTCGCTACTGCATGGGTTATACCCGTTCTCTGCCTGCTTTCCCTCCCTCCTCTCTACCATTCTTTATGCCTCCCCTCTGGAGTGTTGCCCGTTAGTAGAAAGGCAAGCGCTGCAGTCTATGCAAAGTTTCCAGGGGATAACGGACAATTACAGCCATCATAAGGGTATTCTTGCCACGCCTAGGGAGCTCCAGAGGATATAGCGCATGCGACGGGCTGCAAAGGTCCAAACGGAATTCTCGTGTCGCCTGTCGTCTATGCCTCGCTCCTACCATGTATATGCGTGCTCTGAACCCTCTCCCGACGCGGCGTGAAAACAGCCACAGCAGCAGCAGCATGAGTGGAAGAGTCGAAGGAAGAAGCAAAAAACGCTTCACTTTGAAAAATTGCGTCAGAACCTACCTGACGAGGGCTGTCGACGGTAATGGGTTAACATTCAATCAGTAAAGTGACGCAAGGTCTTACGGCACACGTACGGAAGCCTACCATACAACTCTGCACACACTGAACTGGTGAAACGAGGGATTGCTACATCGTGCTTAAGATCATCCTGGAAAAAATCCTGTAAACACAATCTTTGTACATGAGGTTATTTGCCTGAGCAATTCCTGTTTTGCTATCGGACAGCTATAGAAAAGTGTTTGCAACCAAACATAAAAGTATTACGTACGTAAGAAATGCCGTCTTCCTCACTGCGCATGCTCCGAACGTTATTTGGTGTGTTTGGTTTATGTGCTCTATGATAACTTACATTAGACAGACAAATTTGGGTAGACCTCGGCTTGAATCCTGCGGAGACCTATTGCGCCTTCTCCTTGCAAAGATGTGGGCGGGGCGGGGAGGGAGTGAGGCGCCGTATCTTTGCCGCATGCCGCGCTGGTGAGCAAGAATATCGCACTGTGTCATACCTGCCGGATCGTTATCCTCCTCCTCGCGACGTCTTTCCTGTTAAGTGCCTGGCTATTGTGAATGGAAGGGCGGTAGTTGCTCCGCACGGTTCGTAAGCTCTCGAGCTGAAGCGTCAGCCCTTTGATTCTCCTCCAGGCCTGCGTGTCCAGGGCACTAGACCAGTCTGTATGTATTCTTGAGTTCCTTTCACAAGAGGCTGCTAACCTTAAAAGGGAGACGGCTGTTCATAAAACAGCAGCACGCCTTCTGAGAGTCTGAGATGATGGTGCTGTATACGAGTCCCCCGTCCGTTCCCGCTCCTTGATATTCAAGGCAATGGCAAAGCATTCTGCCTTGGATATCGAGGAGGCGATCACTGTGGCGCTTGGGATTATGCTGGTCTTGTCACTGCCTACGACAGCGACAACCGCACGCTTCCAGTTGTACTGAGAGGCGTAAACATAAACGTTATTTCCATTGTTTTTTTACTAGCTTGCCTCGACATTTTACCCCCTCTTCTCTTTTTGTTGCAGTCTTCGTGCATATTTCCCGGGGCAGGAGCGACTGAGTCCTGCTTAGGATGGGACCGGGAATATCCACCAGTACCTCGTCCAAGTTTTGTGGTTGTCGTGGAATACCCGCCCTCACCACGATCTCCCTGCCCGATGTTGTCTGGTTAAGTCGGCTTCTTTGTGAAATTAAAGTTGCCGCATTGAGCTCGGCGTATCTGTTGTATACGCCAAGGTCAAGGAGCTTGTCTGTCGGCCTGCCTACCGGTAAGCGCGAGGCTACCTTGTAGGCGCCTCTGGCAATAGAATCAACCAGCTCCTCCTCACTCTTGTTGAGTGTGTGAAAAGGAAGGCTGTATGTTAGTTTGCTGATAACGAGCGCCTGTACTAAACGGACAGTGTCGTTTTCTTTCGTGCCTTGTTTATGGAAGGTGTTTTTTTGCAGTATCCGTGCCACTTGCTTCGTTGCCGGCGTTAGTAAATTGATGGTCTCGCTGGCCCTGCTGTTGCTCTGAACCTAGAATCCCAAGATCCGAGCAATGGTGATCTCTTTTATTCGCCGTTTTTTTATGTGAATTTCTATGTTCCTAGTTTTCATTACTTCTATATTATTTTCCGTGGATGCGCCTTATTTCCTAATTTTCGGGAGCACAGCTAAAAGCTCTGGCTCCAGCAAAGTTTACAACTGCAGTGGCCGCCTCTTTGGGGTTCGACTCCTTCTGTGCTAGGGACACCCGCGTGGCCCATAGGGTGATGTCGTCCGCACCAACAGTATAACCCAGTAGCGGGACACCGTCTTGTGTCCACGCAAATCTGCCGATGGGGATGTTAAAAAGTAGAGGATAGATGATCGCTCCTTGAGGTGTACATTCGTTTGGCATTTGCAACGCATTTCATATGACATGCGATATTCCTATCGTAGCATCCCCCCCCCCCCCCGTGAGAAATGTTGTAATGTATTAAAAGACCTTTTTTTCACACACGATTATATTAAGCTCGGAAAACATCACTTCAAGTGATACATTGTCAAAGGCCCTTTCAAGTCAAGAGCTAGCAGAAGGTGCTCCCCATCCTTGGGTACGCCTTTGAGTACATCCTCCTGTAACAGGAGGAACGCCTCTTGTGTCAAGATTCCTTTGCAGAAGCGCAAGATGGTGGCCGGGAACAAGCCCCTGCATGACCCATTCGAAGAGTTTTCCCATGCAAGGCGGAAGTGAAATATAGCTGAGCGCCTGCAGGGATGGTTTCTTTACGGGTTTTCGTACTGTAATAATTTTGGCAGTTTTTACTCTTCGGGCATCTCTCCCTTAAGCCAATAGTTTTCATTAAATGGCCTTGTAATAGCTTCTATGACTTTATCGCTAAGGTTTCTAATCATAGCGTCGGTAATCTGATTGGCACCAGGGGCTGTATTCTTCTTAGCCGCCTGAGCTGCCGCAATAACCTCTTCCGTGGATATCGGGGCGTCTATCTTCGCGTTTTGGACGCCCTTGTAATTAATCTTGCCGACCGGCTGACTGCGTCGCGCTCCCCCCGACATGTCATTCCTTGAGAGCCCCTATTAATTCCTCATTGGTGCCTGCAAATTCCTCCGCGATCCTTTGCAATATTCTGCTGATCGCGGATTGGGACTTCTCCAGGTCTGGGATGTTCCTCAGGGTGGCCCAGGTTTTTGCGCTGCCAGATGTGTCTTGTAGCGAACTGCGACATCGGATTCACCCCTCAGTTCCCAATTTACCGGCATTTTGATTTGCTTCCACTTCCAGAGCTGCCATCCTGTGCAGAAGGTTTCTGTTCAAGCGTGTTTTCACCACCTTTTTAGCAGATTACGCCTGCTTCCCTACAGGCTCAGGAGGTGGCTGTCCACGGCTGGTGTTTGGATTGTCCGTGTAATGTTTATCAATGCCTGCCCGCGGGCTCCTTAAATGAAATTAGACCATTCCACCGTCTACTCTGGTTCGGCATTGGGTGGAGGGTTGTGTAGTCGGAACTTTGTCTAGTTTGTCAGCATTGTTTCCACTGCCTCCCGGTGTAGTTTGGGAGTCGATAGGGAAATGCTGATCAAGAAATGATCAGTTCCTAGATTTTCATCTAGGTTGGTCCAGGTGGCATCCATGGTGTTGCATGTAAAAGTGAGGTCCGGGAACGTGTCTCTACCGACGCTGTTGCCTATCATGGTGGGCATGGTGGGGAGTGTGATCAGGCTCAGCTCCTGCCTGGATGCTGCGTGTTCGAGACGCGTTCCCTCGGGTGTGTCTTTTGGGTAGCCTGATGTGGTGTTGGAAGCGTTGAAGTTTCCCGGCGCCACGAGGTGGTCCTTGGTACCGAATAATTTAAGTGCATTCGCAAGGAATTTGCTAAAATCTTCATTCCTGTCCATTCGGGGACTATACAAATTTACTGGTATAGTCTTCGCCTTGCCGCTTTTTAGAGGGAATAAGCTTAATATATGGTGCTTCATCTGAAGATTTTCTATCTGCTCTACTTTGGCCGTAATAATACTACTCACCAGTGTGGCAACGCGGGATAACTTGAGTTTTTCAAGGTGCAATATTCTTGCAGCTTGACCAAATTGTGGACAATTTCCTGAAGGCATAGAATATCTGGTCGGATTGGTGCACCGTTTGCATAATTTTGGAGTGCGGCTGCTGGCCTGTGAGAAGTGTGACAATTCCATTGCCAAATCTCCAATGGTTCCGCACTTTTCAATGAAGTTCGAGCCATGATGTACGAGAGCCTCCGCGTCGTCCAGACCCGGCTTTGATGGGTTACGAGTGATTGGGGTGGTAAGGGGTTGCTCCTTAATTCCTCCCTGCAAGTCCCGCGCAGTCTCGCTTAGACATTCTTTCTGAATTCCTAATTCCTCCCCTATGATTCATTCTATGTCTCACATGAAATTTAAACGTTCGCGGAGATTCGCAGTGCTACTCCCATTTTCTTGTACTAGGTTTTGGATCTGTTTTACAAGGTTGTAAGTCGGTGTGGGGATGCCAAGACGTTCATCACCCCTTCACTCATCTATGTCCATTTCTCTTTCTTGGGTGGGATGTATTCGCATGTCGTGCCCGTTACTGTTGACGCCCGGGCAAAGGGGCTGCAACGTTTTATTTCTCTTATCAAAGTTCTTACGCAATGAGGAGATTGCTAATTGGAATTCTTGCGCTATGCCTCCATTTTGATCGCAAGCTGATTTATTCCATGCGTTAGGCTTTTTTTTCATATATGGTTTTTCTGTATTGCTGATTGTCCGTTATTCGAGCACTGGGGGAAACCACCCCCGCGAAGCTGACCTGACTGTTTGGTTGTTGGCAGCTGCTCCTTGTGTACCGGTTCCGGTCGGCGGGGGGGGATGTGAGGGGGGTCTTCCTGTCGTTTCTCTTCACGGAAGTGTTTTTGAGGTTTGGTTTCCAAGAGTTGCTAAGGTTTGTTAGCCTTAGTTTGGCGTGCTCTCGATCTTTGCCTTCATCCTTATCGTGAGCTCTATCGGGACTTCCTTTGGCTCATTGATTGCTCCCGATCCAAGCAGACCTATCGGGGGCGTCTCTGTTTGCTCGATTTTGGGGAAGTGTTCTTTTCGAATTAGTGCACTGCGATTTCCATCACGGCTCCTCAATTCGAGAAGTTTGGGGGGAGAAATTCCTTAGCTTCTTTGTGCGTGAACTGTCGCCCGTTGCGTGTTCGTCGTCATACTTGGCCCAACTTGGCATCAACCGCGTCCCTGATAATGTTCAATTGCCCCACATTTGGAACCCGCGCTGATATCGGGTGATGGGCACACATCGATGCGATGACCCGTTGACCAGCATGTTTTAAAGATACACACACCTTGGAAACACCTTTTCGGTGAAAATCACTATCGCCGATTTGGACGAGCCCAGCATGCGGGCTCTTTCAAACTTCACACCTTGAGTACGTATCCGCAGATTGTCCATTAGTTTTGCCTGAGGTGCTCCGGGTGGTAAGCCGTGAACAATGCCTCACAGAACATCTTCTTGGTCTGCCACATATGATTTAAATGGGTGAAGCTGCCCCTCATTTTCAGTTGTCTGATTTCTCGCAGCATTCCTGCCACTTGTTAGTGGGGTGTGGATAATATGACGATATTAGATCCGGGATGAATCCGTAACAAAAAGCTGCTGCCTCCAAAAGCATTCTGGCAGGCGCTTATGCCCGCCATAACAAGCAAACCTCCAACAATGAGGCCCTTGTGTAGCCTCAAAATGACCTCGATGTTATCCTTCGGGAGAGGCGGCGGTCCACGGAGTTTCCTACGTGGGAAGTCGCTGTTAGCCTGGCTCGCGAGTCTCCCTCGCACTTCTTGATATTTCTGTTGGTTCCCTCTTCGGGTTCCTTCTCGCTTTTCTGGCTGTTCTTTTTCTAGCGACGTGATTGAACGATGCGCCACCCGTCCTCCATCCATGTCTGAGACGCTAAGATATCCGTGTCGTTCTCGAGAGAGGCGTCGTTATTTCCCCGCGCATCGTTATTTGATGTTACAGGTTGAAGGATATATCTCTCTTCATTTAGTGGAAGCTGCAACGCCCGAGAGGGGCCCGGAAGAGGCTCATCCACGTCCATATCCTCTAGAGTAATTGCTAAGCCCCACCCGGCATGCTCGGTGACCAAAGGAAAAGGATTGACCGCCGCGCTAAGCCTAATCCTACGCTTGGGCTTTTCCCGTCAAAACGTGAGTCTTCTCTCACTCAAAACTCTGAAAAGAGGTAGGAACGGCTCTAGTTCAGCTTTCTTGGCATTAGGAAATGTCCACAGACTCCGTAAAATATTTATTGGAGTCCTGTGATCGCACACAAGCCCCGCATGCAGCACGTGCGAGAGCCTTCCCGCGCCTCGTCGCTGGCCGTAGAAGACGTTAGGGTTAGCATCTCCACATGTTCGTTGAATCTTCTTTCAACGATACTTCTTCGTGAAGTCGTCGTAGGTCCAAGAATTCAGTATCCTCAGAGATCTTGTGACTTTGCGAACACGAGGATATTGTGTTTTGGCTGCGTTCATTAAGATTTCTGCACGATAACATTTAAAAAACAGAGCGTGATGCTGCTATCTTGACCTCACTGTTCTCAGACGCTTGGAGCGTCTCCCCACAGGCGAAGACAAAAAATATATGTTTGTGTCTGTCCCATCGATGTCACCTGGTTTCTTTCGCCTTATTCGCTCAAAAATATTCCGGGATATAATCTGTAAAATATACAAGCTGGAAACGATTGTGTTCCTGCAAAATGTACAACATTAGTTAAAAAAGTTGAACAAGCACGGTTTTCAAAAAAGCTCATCAAAGAAATCTGCTACAAATAACGAAAAGATGTCGGATGGAAGTCCGCTTGTGCAAAGCAATACATGCATGTGATATTATGTTTCCTCATGTGCTTTATTGATAAAATATAACACGTCAAAGCGGCCGATGTTGAGCGCGCTGGCTTTAGTGCCCCGATCACTTGTTCCCGTTGGTTAACATAGAATAAAGTGGCAATGGTTGCTGCAAATGCAAGAAAGTCTACCTTGTTCTTTTTTTTATTCTGGCGAGAAAAGTCAGCATGTTTTCTATTTTATTTCCTCTGACGCAATGCAAGAGAGAACGCCCTCGACACCTTCTGGTGCTCGAACAAATTTATTGCGAGTCCTGTGCAGTTATGTCTTAAAAAGCTTTAATCACCGTCAACTACTTAGCCGCAGTTCTCGCGATGGACAGCACATGTCCGCTTGACTGATCGTGAGCAAACAGCCACAAATGCCGTGACTGATTTCCTGGCACATGCTGCACCGACCTAAACTTTGCTGATTTCTGCGGACGAGGCTGGTCCATGAATGCAGCAGACGCATGGAGAAGATCTGCATTCTTGAGGTTCTCATTAGGTTGAGGGGTCATCTCATGCGCTGATTATCTTTAAATGGTCATCTGCACCATGACTGACGCAGGTGACGTGACGCCAAATGGGCGGCAAATGAGCTTGCGCTGCAGTTCATGTTGTTGCTTATACGAGCAAGGCCGTGTGCGGCTTCCCGTGTGGTGGCGACCCAAGTGAATATGCTGACTTGTTTCTTGCGACAATGATAAGATTGGGTTTCGTTTGAGAGAAGGACAGTTCAGTGTCTTACAAAAACAAAATCCAGAACAATGCTTCGGCTCTGCTCGCACTTTGGCTCATAAATATCCGCGACTTGAGTGCGGCATATGTATTCTTGAGGAATGGATTTTCTGACCCATTTGCCGAGCTCTTTCACAAAACACGTTTGGGCACTATGTATCCTTGATTAAGTCGCCGCTGTCTGAAACAGCGAATGTGACACCGTCTTCGTGATTATTCCCAGACTATTGCCCATTAAAGCTAGGATTTCACCCCATGGGTAGCACTTGCATTCACCCAACGTACATACAATCTGCGGTTGGGGAGCCTCAAAAGGCACAATGCTTTTGATGCTTTCAAACGATCTTTTCATGTCTCTTGTGTTCTCCAAAGCGGGGACGCAACGATTGATATTAGCCCAATAAACGCAAACGCGAACTTCTCTTTGTGATGCGAGCGGCACCCATTTCGGACGCAGGCTGTAAGACTATGACATTTGCGGGGTGAGCTGCTTTGAACATCTGGAACGCATCGCGGATAGCACGTCTCATAAGCTGCTTTGACGCCTGCTCTCTCCGGCCCTCCGTAACGACTGTCACAACGTCCTTTTTGTTCGGCCTCAGCCAAGAGCGCCCTAGTTCATCCTTGGAGAAGTAGTCGAGCGCAGCTTCTTCATCCAATAGGCTTACGGAGCACGTGTACTGATCAAAATGTTACCACATGCCGTGCTTCTCTCGCCAATTTCAAGCCTTTCTGAGCATGTACGTTCTGCGGCAGCTGGGATGGCTTTTTGAGCACGTTCGCTTGCAACTTGTGGAGGTACGATGGTTAAGAAAGAGATGGAGGTTAGGACCTTGTAGCCTCACTTGCTTGCTTTAAGCTTTTTAAGCAACCAGCGCATGTCCGGCATTAGGTCACTGCAGGCCCAGGTGTACTGACGCTTTCGTAAGCAGTGCTTAAATTTGAGCGTATCAACGTCACCTAGACGCTATAGTTTGAGCCCGTTTTCGCTCTCCGTAACATCGTCTGCTGTGTTTCTGAACGGAATATGGTGGCTTCAAGAAGGCTAGCACTGGGCCGTTCCCGCCATAACACATTGCATGTTGCCCTTCTTCCATCAAGTCTTGTTTTTCGAACTACCCAATCATATTTGAAAACTTAATGTTAGCTTGCTATATTTAACCTAAGGGCGAGAGGTTATAAAGTAGTAATGCAAAAAAATTTTACCTCTAGAATTTTTTCCCACCAATATTCTAAACTTGCCTTCCTTATCTCGACTGCTCACCGGTTGATGCTTCCGTACCCTTCGAATCCCAGCGCTTCTGGAATGCAGACGTTACCAACGGGTCTCGCTTGGCGAACCCCTTCACATTTCATGACGATGTGCTTAGTAATTTGCGGGCAATTTTTTGCTGTGCACGCATGCTTCATCTCTTGGAGCATATTTGGTCCGGTATATATTTATTCTCAGGCAGCCAGCTCCGGCCCCAACTGTAAGGCATTCCCCTTGCGTTTCTATACAGACTTTCCCTTCTCATTACTTTCTTGCCATTTTTGTAAATCTCCATAGTCTATTTTGTTTCTATTTTCTTTTTTATGACTCCTGGTTGTCTATTTACATTTGCTATTGCACTGTTTGACTGCCAAATTTGTTGACTTGCTCCTTTATTCTGAGTCCATGGTCTTGAGGTACGAATATTTGCCGACTTTAGTCACTCATTTATTTTCATGTATTTTTCTGAGTCTTCATTAGAAAATAATTCCGCTCGGCGCTTTCCTTACTTCAAGAGGACCCCAAACCATGTCACCGTGCGCTGCCTGACATGTGGTTTCCCCACGGACCCGCAGAGCAAACCGGCCTACCAATCATTGGTCAACTTCCATCAACACTACCTGACTCTGAAGAATACTACACAAGTCAATACAAGTGGAAGATGGCCATACTAGTAGACAGAAACATCACAATCATACAACACAAATCCATAGACGACGTAGATGTACTACATGTGCTCTTCGAACTAGTCTACAAAAGCAACCAGAAACAGAGGGCCTTCGTCCTAAACATCTTCTGCCCCGCCCACTTCGCCAAACGCGGGAAAACTTAGGCAAACTCTTTAGGGACACCCTCCGCCGCACCAAAGAGAGCCCCGGGTAATCATTGGTGATTTCAACGCTCCGCACACGCTGTGGCGGTACCAGCGGCAGGACTGGAAGTATCTCCAGTTAGAAACACTAATTGAACAGTGTGACCTCTCACTCATCACTTATCGACGAGGGAAGGAAACAGCGTAACAAGCGACACCCCTCCCAACATCGCCTCCGTCACATAAACCACGCGAGCCGAATGGCTCAAACACTGGAAAACTTATTCAGGGATCACTACATATTCAACATAACACTACAGACTTGACGCCTACACAGGCAGATCAGCACAGCCAAACTCACTGACTGGCGAAAAATCATGGAAGCTCAAAAACAAGACGTAGGCACAATCACGAACCGCAAAGACGGATGCGACAAGCACCGTCGACATAAACAACACCACAGAATGGAAATCGCCAGAACGCAAGTGACTTAGAGATTTAGGTATCCTGCTAACACACGGTTTGTCCTGGGGCGAACGTAAAACTGTTCCAAACTTTCCTATTCCTATTCCGCAATCAACCCTTCGCGCTTGGTCAAAAACTTTTGGGACCACCCCCCCTTCTTGTGTCTGTCACGCGATGTCAAGAAAACCGCGATAGCTCCCCAAGTGATATGACGTGCACACACTGATTATGCATGATTTGACCTAACAAAAAAACAGTTATTTCATATTCGACGCCTTTTCGGCATTAGCCCTCGGCTATTGGTCAAGAATTTTCGGGCTGCACCCCCTTCACCTGCATGTCACGCGACCTCAGAAAAGCACAAAAACTCACCCCATAAAAGTGACGTGTACGCGTTAAAGATTCATTAATATGCCGAACGAAACTGAAGTTTCTTCTGAATAGCCGCAGGCTGCCCCGTTCCGAAAGGAATAAAAGATGGCTGCCGCCGATCGCTCAGACACTGGGTACTCGCACCTGCCGGAGAGCATGGGTTTGTTTGCTTGTATTAAATCTTTTTGCGTGGCCGTGTAATGTTTTCGAGCACTTTCGGCACTTTTAAGACCTCGTTCTTCCCACTCTTCTTTGCTGAGGTACCGTTTAACGTCATTCTTAAGCTTCCATTGCATGCCGCCGCGATTGTCGACGAGCCACCGCAAGCTAAGTAAGGGAAAGTGGACAAATCGCAGATGCCGGCACCGCCCTCTTCATCCGGTTATCGATTTTCAGTGCAGTCGCTCGGCCCCATCGAATCTCTCTCCATTTGAGCGGGCTTCTCGCCTCTTGTGAGCCAATTAGATAAGAGAAGCCACTCAGTGTAGGCAACGTTATACGTTTTTCCATCAAACAAAAATGACCTCCTATATATGAACGAGAACAGACTTTGATTGGTCTGTTGAGACAACCCTGTGGGTGACAGCCCGATGCTTCCGTCAGCGGTTACGCAAATTTGACGTCAGGAGATTGGAATAAAAACATATTGGAATAGTTTTACGTTATAGGGCCCCTGGTCGAAACACATTGATGTCATCTGTAACAAGGCCCTTAAAAGACTAGGTTATTCGCATCGTACGGTATGTCTTGCTCCTCAAGAAACTAAACTTCTAAAATGTAAAACCCTCATTCGTTTCATAGAATTTCGTATGGAATCCATACAGTCCCTTTGACTTCAGAAAACTATAATTGGTGCCAAAAAAGGGCAGTGCGTTTTGTTTGTAGGAGATATGACATTGACTTTTTGCCGTCTAACTCTCTTTCCCTACTTCGGCTCACTCCTCCTGAAGAGCGTAGCAAAATTTAATTCCTGAAATTCCTTCACACGTTAATCAGATATCCTGGTCTCTCCTCTCTAGATAGCTATTTGACTTTTTCCAAATCCTCATCTACGAGGAGTCACCACTCTCTAAATATTTGAACCTTTTTTTGCCCACACTGATTCCTTTAAATACAGCTTTTTCCATAAATAATTGATGTGTGGAAGTCATTGCTGGGCAACATCCAATCACTACCACTGAAAGAATTCACAGTTTTAAATATTTGTATGTTTGGCGTTCATTCCACTCCTGAAATAGTCTAATTGAGGCTGCAGTATGTACAAATAAATAACATAAGTAAATACAATTGTCTTCGTGCCGGCGTAGTCACGCTGTCATCGTTATACCTCGTTCATCATTTCATAATCGTCGTCTTGTTATGGTTACGCCGTCATACCGCCTTCGAAATTCCCTCTACGTCATTCCGTCTTCGTCTTACCAGAGACGGCACCGCGTCTTCGTAAAGTCACGGTCACGCCGTCATACTCGTTGGGTACTTGCGCTAGCGAGTGTCCCCGCAACATTGACTGATGCTGGAGACAGCGTGTGTCTTATCTAGCCGAATCAAGGAAAGTCTCAAAATGAGCCCCCCCCCCCCCTCCCAGTGCAGGCATATAAATAAACACGACTTCAGCAGTACGGCGTATCGTTGCATTGCTTGAACGCTACTCTCATTACCGTCGGCATTCATCGTGAAATGCGTCCTGGCGTAATTTTTCTCCCAACTCGGGATTCAATCTGTCAATTCATGGCATGTGAGCCACTGTGCTACCACCACCGCCGTGACATTCCTCTGTAGTCAGGCGAGTTGTCGCTTCAAAGTAGGCAGTTGAGGCCCACTTCAGCGAAATACGCTGGAAACTTTCGAAATTGAACGATGCAAGGGCGGATGTCAGCAATTCTTCGGTGGGTATCTTTCGAGAAGGGACGGAATGTATTGACGCAGTATCCTAATGCCTGATTAGAAAGCCCTGTCATAAGTGCTTAAAAAAAGGGTTAACCTTCCAACAAAGTACTTATTTACCAGTCAGGCCAGTACGTAAGTATGGATGCATTCCTTTGCCCTGCGTCTATGTCATACAAATTTGTGTTTGCGTCTTTTGTACGTGCGGTCAATAAAGTCCCATGCGTCTTAAGACCAAGGCAAGCTTCCTGGTAGCCACGCTCTGACGACGCTACGCTCTTGCCACCTAGAAATTGGCGCGCGACGCCGTCGAGCTGCTTCCGCACGTGGAGGGCGACTGCCGCCAGCTATTGCTGAGCGCCCTGCTGGCTATGGCCACGCACATCGAGCAGCCGCTGCTCAAGGAACCGCCAGCCGGGGAAGCTCTGATGGTCACGCTGGCAGGCTTCATCCGCGAGCTCGGCGACACGGCACAGTGCCAGGAAGTGGGGCAGTACTCGACGGAAATACTGGACCTCATCCGAGACCGCAAGCGAGCGGTCGATGACCCACAAGATACGCTTTTAAATTTGTATCTCAGTACTACTAATCTTCGCGAATTTCCGCCCTCAAGGCCGTTTGTCTTTATACGGGAAGTACAGTAATTGCTTATTCAAACGGGCGACCGTTTTGCTATTGGAAACTCGAAGCTGATCTTCTATTTCTTTAAGTTTTTTTAGAAGTGTGGATTGACAATCTTGTGTCGCATGACAGATTGTTTTCATTTCAGGTGACCTCGTGGACTTACAGAGGCGCCGTAACGTTCCGCGGTTACATATAGAGCAAGTCGTGGAGAAAGGAAAGAGGGTATAGGAGGCAGCATGACGTCAGGCAGCTAGCCTCGCCGAGTCAACGTCCTCTTACGCCGCCCCTCCTTTCCTTCTGGCTTACCTGCAAGTTGTGAAAGGGAAAAATTGCCATTCACCCGAACGTAGCAAGATGCTACAACAGTGGCAGTGGACAGTGGCACAGCAGGTGGTCGATGTTTTCTTCGGTGCCACAGACCTCGCATGCTGCACTGTCAGTCATTCCAATTAATGCAGAGTATGCTTTTGTGAAGGCAACTCCTAACCAAAGGCGACAGAGAAGCGTAGCTTCACGTCGAGGAAGTCCGATTGGAGGTCGAAGTTGCAGGGAAGGGTTTAGTCGATGCAGTCGTGTAAGTCGTAAGTTTGGCGAGTTCCACTCGGTCAGCGTGAGACTGCGTGCCAGGTGTCGAAGCTGCCTTGAGGCGTCTGTCCTCGAAAGCGCAATCGGAACGCTGTGCTCTTCTTGATGTGATCTGCGAGCAGCGTTATCGGCGGAATCATTGCCACTGATTCCACAATGGCCAGGTACCCATTGAAAAACGACCTCGTGACCTTTTTTGTTGGACGTGATGGTAAAGTTTCGCGACTTCGTATGTCAATTGGTCATGGCATCCGCGTCGGAGAACTGACTGCGTGCACTGTAATGCCGGTTTTGAATCACAGAACACAGCCAATTTTGTAGGTCTTTCAGAATCAATGAATTTCAGTGCTCGACGCAGGGCTGTTAGTTCTGCCGCCGCTGAGGTCGTGACATGCGATGTCTTGAACCGCAGTGTCATTCCTCGCGTTGGTATAACCACGGCACCAGCAGAACTGCACGACGTAGCCGATCCATCGGTATAGATGTGCACGTGGTTGCTGTACTTCTCATGCAAAAGAAGTAAGCTCAGCTGTTTTAGAGCAGGGGCCGGTAGATCTGTCTTCTTCTGTAGTCCTGGAATCATTATATGCACTTGTGGCCGGCTCAAACACCATGGAGGAAACTCCGGCTTGGTAGCAGGTGCGTACGCTGAAGTAAACAACACACGATGTGCACTGACAATACCACTAAATGTCGAGCAGGGCCTTGCAGCAGTGAGGCTCGCCAAGTGATGGGAAGGGATCCTAGCATAATGCCTGAGATTCATACGGCGGCACAGGTCCACCTCCGCTTTCGTCTTTTGGTTTTATACCACTGCAGCCTCTTCTTTCTTCGTCGTTGTGCAAAAATATATTAGTGCAGAAAGTCCCTAGTGAGACTTGTCAGATTGCCTGTAAGCAGTATTTTCAGTCACCCATGTTTCACTCGTGCGAGAAATGATTGATTAATCGGCCGAGTTACGCTCTTAATGCGCTGGTTGAGGTGAAGGTGGTGAAGGTTGAGGTGAGATAAAGAAGCGACACATACTGCTGCAGTCCTAATGGTAACGTGACTCAGTGTCTTTTGGGAGAGGGAATGGGAAGAAAGACGACAGAAGAATGAGAGAATGATTAGAGGCGGAAGGTGGCGTCCCATAGCAGGACTGGCAGTGACCAGCGGCAGACCCGCGTGCTGAGCGGCGAGATGTCTGTCCTCGAGGAAGTCGAGCGGCACATTCGTCGATGATACCGGTGCAGCTCAGAAAGCGAACAGGACGCCGCCGTCCTGTGACGTGAGGTAGCTAGGCCTAATAGCCCGCGTCCGGCTTCTTACATCTTGACCGTTTTCCTTTCTCTTCCTGACCTGATTTTCCTTCACTATTCCCGTCCACGCGTCTCTCCCACTAGACATTGTCTACTGTGATAGCCCGTAACGCCGAGAGAGCTTTTGTCCTCCGATTGATGATATCGCGCGCAGATATTTCCAGAAGGCCCTGTAAGGATTTGTTTTTATCATGGAACTCGCAGGCCTCTCCAGCAGTTGCTAAAGAGAATGCAGGCATCACTTACGAACAGTTGCACTGTTCCGCTTTGAAGTGTGTCTCTTGTAAAGTTCCAATACGCGGTCAAAGCCTTCAAAGACATTAATTATACGAATCAGCTGCCATGACGGTCTTCCATGTCTTCGTTCTTCTTCCCCTCCTCTTCATGTCTGTCGTCTTCGTTATTAGTTCATCCAGCATCACTAAATCTATTCCATTTACTGTCGAAGCTGCGTTTGAGCGCTCCATAAAAGGTTCTAAAGAAACACGTTTGCGAGGAAATGGCGTACTCGAAAAAGTGAAAAAAAGAAGAAAAAGAAATTCAGCTCTTGCTGAACATTTACTCCCCATTTCTCGGATTTCCTGGGGAAACATTCTACAAGTATCACGACTAACATTGAGCAAGAACAATAATTGTGCGAAATGGCATTTAAGAACTATATGTTGTCGCATGACAACTGAAAGCCCTGGTTTGTCTCGTGCATTTCACCCGTAAACAGAAGCTGAGTGAAGCAACCAGAAGAAGCGAACTTGTGTTCTTTCAAACATTTTGGTGTGCAGTATCAAACAGCCTTTTTAATGAGTTAGCATTTGGAGTGTCCAAACGGAAAGTATATGTGAAGTACTGATAGCACATATTTGGAGTGACCTCTTGAATAACGCTTTGCAATGTGGTGAACGCGCTTTAAATCATGGATCCGGGACCTTAAATACCTGTGATGTAATGCTAGCGCATTTGTCTGGCATGGACTGTGAAATCGCCACTTTTTGGCGGTTCTAACATTCTCCCCGACTAGAGACTCCCTTTATTAGGCCACCTCTAGCTATTCATCGTTCGAACTCGCTTATTGCTGGCTGGCGTTAATCATATTGCTACAGAAACACTAATACCTAACATGCGTTCCTCTTTATCTTGATGTGGTCGAGCGTTTGGTCCAGTATTTGCTCCATAGATGAAGGAATAACATCAGAAAGGAGTGTCACGTGACAGTCTTGAAGCCTAGTCAACATAGGAAGTGCTCTTAGGAAATAGGTCCTCACCACGTGATAGGCATGCAGTAATTTCTAGAACTCGGGAACGCACAGGTCATGGGGGAGAGTAGAGCGGACAGTGGGTGTAGCGAAGGCCGATTGTGAAGAGGGTGTCACTAATAGCTACCGCAAACCATGCAATGCCTTAAGAGGTCCGGCAATCACTCTGGGCGCATTTTCCATGCGTCAACGCGCAGGTAAGGCAAATCATTTCTGCGGAATCCCGCAAGGTGGAGGAAGTGCCATGAAAGGGAAAAACTGTCATCCACCCGAAAGTAGCCTCCTTTCCCCACAAGAAACACTTCCCTAGCAAGAAGCTGCAAAGGAAACCCATACGGATTACTCAAAGAAAGATTCGCAGGTGTGAAACTTTACAGTTGTAGCTTCTTGCTACGTTCGGGTGGATGGTAATTTTTCCCTTTCACAACGTGCAGGTAAGCCAGAAGGAAAGGAGGGGCGGCGTAAGTGTACGTTGGCTCGGCGAGGCTAGCTGCTTGACGTCATGCTCCCTACTGTAGCCTTCTTTCCTTTCTCCACTAGCTGCTCTATAGGCAATCGCGCAACGTTACGGCGCCTCTGTAGGTCCACGAGGTCACATGAAATGGAAACATTCTGCCATAGTACAGAAGATTGCCGATCCACTCCTCTAAAAAAACTTAAAGAAATATAAGATCAGCTTCGAGTTTCCAATAGCAAAACGGTCGGCCGTTTGAATAAGCAAGTACTGTACTGCCCGTATAAGGACAAACGACCTCGAGGGCGGAAATTCGCGAAGATTAGTAGTACTGAGATACAAATCTAAGAGTGTATGTAGTGGGTCATCGACCGCTCGCTTGCGGTCTCGGATGAGGTCCAGTATGTCCCTCGAGTACTGCACCACTTCCTGGCACTGCGCCGCGTCGCTGTGATCGTGGATGAAACCTGCCAGCGTGGCCATCGGAGCTTCCCCGGCTGGTGGTTCCTAGAGCAGCGGCTGCTCGATGTGCGTGGCCATAGCCAGCAGGGCGCTTAACAATAGCTGGCGGCAGGCGCCCTCCACGTGCGGAAGCAGCTCGACGGCGACGCGCGCCAACTCCGAGGTGGCAAGAGTGGATCGTCGTCAGAGCGTGGCTACCAGGAAGCTTGCCTTGGTCTTAAGACGCCTGTGACTTTATTGACCGCACGTACTACAGACGGAAACACAAATTTGTATGACATGGAAGCAGGACAAAGGTATGCATCCATACTCACATGCTGGCCTGGCTGGTAGATAAGTACTTCGTTGGAAGAATAACCCTTTTTTCATGTACTTATGACAAGGGTTTCTAATCACGCGTTACGATACTGCGTCAATACATTCCGTCTCTCTCCAAAGATATCCACCGACGGATTGCTGACAGCCACTCTTGCATCGTTCAATTTCGAAAGTTTCCAATCGTATTTCTCTGAGGCGAGAGCCCCTCGTTTCAAGTGAGCCTCAACTGCCTACTTCGAAACGACAACTGGCCTGACAACAGATTACAAAGACGGCGCCGAATAAAACAACACACGACGCAGGGGGACACGAGATAGCACGTAGGCACAGCAGCGCCTACAGCAGCGTAGACCGCAGCGTAGACAGCAGCGCCTACGTGCTGTTTCGTGCCCCTTCTTCGTGGGTTGTTTTATTCCGCGCCGTCTTTGTAATCATGCGTAACCAACTAGCCCAGCAACACATGCTCATTGACTACAGAGGTATGCCATGGCGGCGGCGGCGGTAGAACAGGGGCTCACACGCCGTGAATACGCGGATTGAATCCCGAGTTGGGAGAAAAATTAGGTCAGGACGCGTGTCACGATGAATGTCGATGATAATGAGATTAGCGTTCAAGCAATGCAGCGACACACCGTAATACTGAAGTCGTGTTTATTTATACACCTGTAGTGGTCATCTTGAGACTTTCCTTGCTTTGGCCAGATACGCTATACGCCGTCTCCGGCTTTAGACGACGTTGCAGGGACACTCGCTTGCGCAAGTCCCCAACGAGCATGACGGCGTGACATGACTTTACGAAGACGCAGTACCGTCTCTGGAAAGACGAAGACGGAATGACGTGGAGGGAATTGCAAGGGCGGTATGAAGGCGTGACCACAACAAGACGATGATTCTGGAATGATGACGAAGGTATAACGAGGACAGCGTGACTACGCCGGCACGAAGACAGTTGGATTTATTTTATTTATTTGTTTCTACATACTGCAGCCTCAATTAGACTATTGCAGGAGTAGGATGAACAACAAACATACAAATATTTATAACTGGGAATTCTTTCAGTGGTAGTGAACGGATGTTGCCCAGCAATGAATGCCAGGTATCAATTATTGATGGAAAAAAGCTGTACTTAAAGGAATCAGTGTGGTCAAAAAAAAAGTTGAAATATTTAGTGTGGGGACTCCTCGAAGATGAGGGTTTGGAAAAAGTCAAATAGGTAGCTAGAGAGGAGGGATCAGGAGAACTGATTAACGTGTCAAAGAATTTCAGGCATTCAAGTTTGCGACGCTCTGCAGGAGCAGTGAGACCAAGAAGGGAAAGAGAGTTAGACGGCGAAAAGTCAATGTCATATCTCCTACAAACAAAACCCACTGCCTTTTTTTGCACCGATTATAGTTTTCTGAAATCAAAGGGACTGTATGGATTCCACACAAAATTCTGTGAAACGAATGAGTGTTTTACATGTTAGAAGTTTAGTTTCTCGAGGAGCAAGTCACACCGTATGATGCGAATAACCTAGTCTGTTAAGGGCCTTGTTACAAATGACATCAATGTGTTTCTACTAGGGGCCCTATAACGTAAAACTATTCCCATCTGTTTTTATTAGAATCTCCTGACGTCAAATTTGCGTAGCCGCCGATGGAAGCATCGGGCTGTCACCCGCAAGTTTGTCTGGACAATCCAATCAAACGCTCTTCTCGCTCATAGGAGGTCACTTTTGTTTGCTTGAAAAATGAATAACATTGCCTACACTAAGCGGCTTGTCTTATCGAATTGGCTCACAAGAGGCGTGAAGCACGCTCAAGTGGAGAGGGATTCCATGGTGCCGAGCCATTGCAATGAAAATCGATAACCAGAGGAAGAGGTCGATACCAGCATCTGCGATTGGTTGACTTTTCCTTAGCTTGTGGTGGCTCGTCGACAATCGCGGCCGCATGCAACGGAAGCTTAAGAATGACGCTAAAACGGATCCTCAGCAAAGAAGAGTCGGCCTAACGAAGTCTTGAACGTGCCGAAAGTGCTCGAAAACGTTACACGGCCACGCAAAAAGTTTTACTAAGTGCAAATAAACCCATGTTCTTCGGCAGGTGCGAGTAGCCAGTGCCTGAGCCATCGGCGGCAGCCATCTTTTATTCCCTTCGGAACGGGACAGTCCGCGGCTATTCAGAAGAAAATTCAGTTTTGTTCGCCATATTATTAATGCATCTTTAACGCGTACACGTCACTTTGACGCGGTGAGCTTTTCTGGTTTTGTAACTTCGCGTGACAGGCAGGTGAAGTGGGTGCAGCCCGAAAACTCTTGACCAATTGCCGACGGCTAATGGCGAAAAGGCGTCGAATCAAAAAGAATTTTTCCTTTTGTTCGGTTAAATCATGCATAATCAGTGTGTACACGTCACATAAGATGGGGAGTTATTGTGGTTTACGTGACGTCGCGTGACAGACACAAGAAGTGCGGGTGGTCCAAAAAAGTTTTTGACCAGTCGCGGAGGCCTGATTGCAGAATTGGAATAGTTTTACGTTATAGCGCCCCTGGACAAAGCGTGAGTTAGTGGGATACTTAAATCTCTAAGTCACTTCCGTTGTGGCGATTTCCTTTCTGTGGTGTTGTATATGTCGACGGCGCTTGTCGCACTAGTCTTCCAGGTTCGTGATTGTGTGTGCGGCCTGTTCTTGGGCTTCCATGATTTTTTGCCAGTCAGTGAGTATGGCTGCGCTGATCTACCTGCGTTGGCGTCATGTCTGTAGCGTTATGTTGAATATGTAGTGATCTCTGCCTAAGTTTTCCAGTGTGTGGAGCCATTCGGCTCGCGTGGTTTATATGATGAAGGTGATGTTGGGAGTTGTGCCGCGTGCTACACTGTTCCCTTCCTTCGTCGGTGAGTTCGCGTGTGTGATGAGTGTGAGGCGACACTGTTCAATTAGTGTTTCTAGCTGGAGATCCTTCCAGTCCTGCCTATGGTACCCCCACAGCGTGTTTTGAGCGTTGAAATCGCCTATGATTACCCAGGGGCTCTCTTTGGTGAGGCGGAGGGTGTCCCTAAAGAGTTTGCCAATGCTTTGCTGCATTTGGCGAGGTAGGGGGCAGTAGATGTTTAGGACGAAGGCGTTCTGTTTCTGGTTGCTTTTGTAGACGAGTTCGAGGAGCACATGTAGTACGTCTACGTCATCTATTGGCTTTTGTTGTATGGTTGTGATGTTTCTGTCTACTAGTGTGGCTACCTTCCACTTGTCGTCTTGACTTGTGTAGTATTCTTCGTAGTCATTTAGTTTTGGTCGGGTAGCGGGCTCTTGTAGGGCTGTGAACCCCGGTGGCTTTGAGGAATGAGTGATCAATTGCGCCAGCGGCCCTTTTTTCTTCGGAACCCACCGCAATTCCATTGCCAAGTTTCTAAGTTTTCTTTGACTTGCTTGTATGGGCTAGATATGTTTGGATGTTGTGGTCGGTGATTTTATGACCTAGAGCATTTGGTTCGGTCGTGCTACAGATGTAGCTTTGCAGAGGTTCCGTCATAGTGTATTTCGTAGTTCTATGAAGGGAAGCTGGTTCTTAAGCTTGCTGTCCCCAGCTGGTTCCATGTGTCTTATTGCTGTCTATGTTCGTTGTATTGCAATCTGTGTTATTAGTTTTAACTGGGTGCCTCTAGCTTCCATGAAGGCTTGCATCTAGGTGCGGATGCCAGAGGGTTCATATGTCAGTGATGGCCTGGTGTGGTGCCATCTCTTGTGGCATTTGTGTGAGCAGTGTCGCTTGTTGTTTGAGTTGTCTGTTTTCTTGTCTGGGTGTTTGTATCTGTACGCGCATGCTCGTGAGTTTCTATTCAAATTTCATAGATGTTGGCGTCTGCGGTTTCTATACGAGGGGGAGGCTACTGCTTACCAGCTGACCTGCTGTTCTTTGGTTGTAGTCATCTTGAGTGAGGCTTCCTTGGTCTTCCAATGATACTGCTGGGGTCCTTGTGTTTGGGTGCCGCAGTGGTTTGTGCTGCCTGCTGCTGCTGCTTGGGCGGCGACCGAGTTCGCCTTCTCGGCAACCGGAAGTGAGGCCAGGGGCGCGAGAAGGAGCGGGATCTGGACCTCGGGCTGGAACCGGACCTGGATCCATAAGTGCTCGACGACTCCGAGTAGTCGAGCTCAGAGTCGTAATAATGGTACCAGCGCTAACTTTCGCAAATGCCATTCGGTGCTCGAAATCAGACATCTTGTTGGGGTCGGAAGTTAACCTAAGATTGGTAGGCCAGTTTGCTCTGGAGGCCAGTGGTGAAACTACATGTAAGGCAGTGCGAGGTGACATCGGTTGGGATTCTTTTGAAGTCATGGAAGCGCCGAGCAGAATTAGTTTGTAAGAAAGACTTAGAAAAATACATGAAAATAAATGGGGGACTAAAGTGTGCCAAAATTTGTACCTCAAGACCGTGGACTAAGAATGAAGGAACAAGTCATGCAATTTGGCAATCAAGTACAGTGCAATAGAAAATGTAAATAGGCAACCAGGAGTCATCAAAAAGAAAACAGAAACAATATAGACCCTGGAGAATTACAAAAATGGCAAGAAAGAACTCAGGAGGAAAAGTCTGTATGAAAACGAAAGGGGAATGCCTTACTATTGGGACCGGAGCTGGCTGCCTGAGGATAAAACATACTGGATCAAATATGCCCCAAGAGATTAGGCATGCACGTACGGCAAAAAAAGCCCGCAAATTACTAGGCACATCATAATGAAATGCGAAGGGGTTCGCCCAGCGAGGCCCGTTGGTAACGTCCACATTCCAGAAGCGCTGGGATTCGAAGGGGACGGAGGCATTAACCGGTGAGCAGTCGAGATAAGGAAGGAAAGCTTAGAATCTCGGTGGAAAAAATTCTGAACGAAAAATTCTTTTGATTAATAATTTATAATCTCCCGCTATTAGGTTAAATATAGCAAGCTAATTTTACGTTTTCAAATATGATTGGGTGGTTCCAAAAAACTGGGCACGATGGAAGAAGTGCAACGTGCAATGTGTTATGGCGGGAACGGCCCAGTGCTAGACTTCTTGAAGCTAGCATATTCCATTCATAAAAACAGCATACGATGTTACGGAGAAAAACACGGGATTAAATTAAAGCGTCTTGGTCACGGTGATACGCTCAAATTTATGCACTGCTTACGAAAGCGTCAGTGCACCTGAGCCGTCAGTGACATAATGCCGGGCATGATCTGGTTGCTAAAAGCAACCAGCGCATGCGCCTACCCATGGGGTGAAATCCTCGCTTTAATTGGTTATAGTGTGGCCATTGTTACGAAGTGCAAGTGTGTGAGACTACAATATCCTATCCTGAGCACCTCCATCTCTTAAACATCGTACCTCCACAAGTTGCAAGCAAACGTGTTCAAAAGGCAATCCCAGCTGTCTAAACGTGCGTACATGCTCAGAAAGGCTTGAAATTGGTGCGAGAAGCACGGCTTGTGGTAAGATTTTGATCAGTACACGTGTTTCAGGTTAGTTCCATCGGATGTACAAGCGTCGCTCGACTACTTCTCCAATGATGAACTTGGGTGCTCTTGGCAGAGGCCGAACAAAAAGGACATTGTGACAGTCGTCACGAACGGCCGGAGAGAGCAGGTGTCAAAGCAGCTTATCACACGTTCTATCCGCGAGACGTTCCAGATGTTCAAAGCAGCTCACCCCGCAAATGTCATAGTTCTGCAGCCTGCGTGCGAAATGGCTGCTGCTCGCACCACAAAGAGAGATTTGCGTTTGCGTTTACTGCACTGATGTGAACCTTTGCGTCTCCGCTTTGGAGAACGTAGGAGGCATGGAAATCTCGTTGGAAAGCATGAAAGCATTGTGCCTTTGCGGCTCCCCAACCGCAGATTGTACGTTGGGTGAATGCAAGTGCTATCCATAGGGTTCAATCCTAGCTTTAATGGGCTGTAGTCTCGGAATTGTTACGAAGACGATGTCGCATTAGCTGTTAGGTAAAGCGGCGACTTAATCAAGGATGCATCGTCTCCAACCGTTCTTTTTTTTTTTGTGAGAGCTCGGCAAATGGGTCACAATATGCATGCTTCACGAATACATATGCCGCACTCAATCCGCGGATATTTATGAGTCAAAGAAGCGCGAGCAGAGCCGAAGCATTGTTCCGGATTTTGTTTTTGTGAGAAAATGAACTGCCATTCTCTCAAATGAAGCACATTGATATTATTGTCGCAAGAAACAAGTCTCTATATTCACCTGTGTCGTCACCACAAGGGAAGCCGCACACGGCCTTGCTCGTAAAAGCAAGCAACATAAACTGCAGCGGACGCCTGGTGCTCCCTACGTAGAGTGCCATAAATGTTAGATGAAAAAATAAAGACAACCATCTTCCGTCACGTCCCCTGCGTCAGTCATAGTGCAGATGGCCATTTAAAGATACGTACCAACTGTATTAGTTGCGCCGGGCCAAGTAGCTGTCTGCAATGTTGCCGTTTTCCGGTACCGGGCATGTAAAGAACGCCCCGAACGTGTGCATTGACTTGTTAAGCACCAAGCTTCCCTGCAAGACCTGAAGTCTGGAAGGGGCATTTCCTTTCAATCAGAGCATGAGATGGCCCCTCAACCTTATGAGAGCCTCAAGAATATTGACCTGCTACATGCGTCTGCAGCATTCATTGAGGAGCCTCATCAGAAGAAATCTGTAGAGTTTAGGTTGGTGCGGCGTGTGCCAGGAATTCAGTCAAGGCATGTGTGGCTGTACCTTCACGATCAGTCAAGCAGACATATGATGTCCATCTAGAGAAGTGCAGTTAGGCAGTTGACGGTGATTAAACGTTTTTAAGACATAACTGCAAAGGACACGCAATAAATTTGTTCGAGCACCACAAGGTGTCGAGTTTGTTCTCTCTTGCATTGCGTCCCAGGAAATAAAGTAGAAAACATGCTCGCTGTTCTTGCCAGAATAACAAAAATTATCAGGTAAGCCTTCTTTCATTTGTAGCAACCATTGCCTCTTTATTCTATGTTAACCAACGGAAACAAGTCCTCGGGGCACTAAAGCTAGCACGCTCAACATCAGCCGCTTTGACCTGTTATATTTTACCAATAAAGCAAATAAGGAAAATAATATCACATCCATGTATTGCTTGGCATCAGCGGACTTTCAACCGAAATTTTTTCGTAATTTGGAGCAGTTTTCTTCTAAATGAGCTTTTTTGAATACCTTGCTTGTTCACCTTTTGTTTTACTAATGTACTTTTTGTAGGAACACAATAGTTTCCAGCTTGTGCATTTTACAGAATATATCCTCGAATTTTTTTGAGCGGATAAGGTGTAAGAACCAAGGTGACATCGATCAGACAGGCACGAACATATAACTTTTTGTCTTCGCCTGTTGGGAGACGCTCCAAGCGTCTGAGAGCAGTGAGGACTAGATCGCATCACGCTATGTTTTTAAAATGTTATCCTGTGGAAGTCTTGCCAAACAGTACCAAAACATTAAATCATCGTGTACGTAAAGTCACAAGGTTTCTGAGGATACCAAATTGTTGGATCTACGACGACTTCACGAAGAACTATAGTTGCCAGAAGATTCGACGCACATGTGGAGGGTGTTGCGTTTCGCCTGCGACACGTGGTTTTGCCGGCGCGACTGCGGCGGGGCGGCAGACATTTTGGCCCGATCGTCGTCGCCGCAACGCTCATCGGCAGGTGTTTCCAGGCGCGACTGCGGCGATGCGACCGCAAAGGATCACCCTCGCATTCCAGTCATTGTGCCAGAACCAGGCGCTGCGAAAGCAGGGATCATCCGCTCATTACAGTCATTGTGCCCGACCGGCAGCGCTACAACAGGGTGCTACGAGATCGTGCTCGACATGGTGCTACGGCATCGCTACAACAGGGTGCTACGAGATCGTGCTCGACATGGTGCTACGGCATCGCTACAACAGGGTGCCACGAGATCGTGCTCGACATGGTGCTACGGCAGTGCTACGACAGTGTGCGTCACCATTAGCCCATTGTACATTCACGTGCTCGTCTTTTGAGGGGTTCCTTCTTGCCCTCAACTGCGAGAGTATAAAAACAGCTGCCCCGGACGCCAAAAGGAGGGCTCCGATTTCTTCTGTTGAGAAAAGTGCTCTCCCGTCTCTCTACTTCGGTCAACCTGACCGCCAACTCTTTGCGATGTTAAAATAAACAAGTTGTTTTGTTGTTACCAGTCGACTCATGCTTTGCCGGGACCTTCGGATGCTTCCAGTTGTACCTCAGGCCGCCAGGCCAACGCTACCCTTGGGGCTTGCGACCCAGGTACAACCACGGGCGTCAGCGCCGAGTTCCCAACAGATCGTACCAGCGGTGCGATTCCAAACATCTGGTTGGCAGCGGTGAGATCGCCTCCGACTTCAAACAACTGTCTGCCAGCGGTGAGATCGCGACAACGGAGGCCAGCAGCGAAGAGATGCAGTTGACTGTATGCTGAGCAGCTCAACAACGATCCGGGAGCAGTGCAACGAGCCCTGTGTGATGACTGGTTGCCTGCAGCGGAACGACTGCGCGGAATTCCTGCCTGCGAGGTTTGGTGAGTGCGGGACTTTCTTCTTCTGAGCTTTGCCAGGCTTTTGTTAGTGTTAGAAACAGAGCTGGTAATTGTGGTTGTCGTTGCTGCCGGGTTAGTTGCGGCAAGACAATAGTAAGCAGTAGAGAAAGCAGCATTCAGAGCAGCCATGGATTTGAAGTCGTTGCGCAAACCGAAATTGTTGGAGCTTGCAAGAGAGTTGGGTCTGGATGTCTCAGACAAACTAAGAAAACCTGAACTGCTAAAGGCTATTCTTGAGTTAGAGGCTGAGGATGACGAGCTGTCGGAATGCCTTGAGACCATTGAAGAGAGGGAGACTGCAAAAAGACAGGAGCGCGAACTTAAAGAGCAAAAAGAAAAAGAAGAGCGCGAACTTAAAGAACAGAAAGAAAAACAAGAGCGTGACCGTCAACACGCTTTGGAAATGAAGCGTCTTGAGGTAGAGATGGAACGCGCTCGTAATGGAAGTCAGGCACACGGTGCAGGAGAACGCGTATTGTTCAAAATGACTGACCTGATGCGGCCGTTTAAGCTTGGAGAGGACATTGGTTTGTTCCTGGTTAACTTTGAGCGAACGTGCGAGAAGCAGGGGTTCTCTCGGGAAACGTGGCCACAGCGCTTGCTCACTTTGTTACCCGGCGAGGCGGCCGACGTAGTCGCTCGCTTGGATAGAGAGGAGGCAGAGGACTTCGACACAGTGAAATCGAGTCTTCTAAAAAAGTACCGGCTGTCTGCGGAGGCGTTCCGTCGGAAGTTTCGGGAAAATGAGAAAGGCAAAAGTGAGTCATATACAGAGTTTGCGTATAGGCTTATGTCGAACATGCAGGAGTGGCTCAAAGAAGAGAAAGCGTTTGGTGACCACGATAAAGTTCTGCAGTGTTTCGGGCTAGAACAGTTTTATAGTCGGTTACCGGAGAACGTGCGATACTGGGTCTTGGATAGGCCAGACGTTTGTACGGTGGCTAAAGCCGCTGAGCTAGCCGAGGAGTTTGTGACGCGTCGGGCTCGCGGAGCTAAGGACGGTCAAAAGGGTGAATTTGGCTCGAAGTTTGAGAGGCCAAAGTTCACACCCATGAGATTAAAGGGGGACACGCGTAGTGCGGATGCGAGCGAAAGCAGTCCGACCAAACGTAAAGAGACGGCGGCAGCCAAACGCAGAAAGCGGTTCGAGATGAGGCGAGCGCGCTTGTGTTATACGTGCCAGAAGCCGGGTCACTTTTCGGCGCAGTGTCCGGAAACAACACCAAAAGTTGTGTTTTTTTCAATAGGCAGCACTGACGAGAACATGAAGCTTCTCGAGCCTTACATGCGAGACCTCCTCGTGAACGGGAAAGAGTGCCGAGTGCTTCGCGATTCCGCAGCTACGATGGATGTAGTTCACCCGTCTTATGTAGAACCCCATATGTTCACGGGCGAGTGCGCATGGATCAAGCAAGCCGTGGAAGCTCATAGCGTGTGTCTGCCGGTAGCAAAAGTGCTTATTGAAGGACCTTTCGGAGCGCTTGAGACGGAGGCGGCAGTGTCATCTATGCTGCCACCCCAGTACCCGTACCTATTTTCAAACAGGTCCGATCACCTCCTGCGCGAGAAGGGGCTTTTGTTTGGTGAAGCTAGTGTTCAGGCCTTAACCAGATCGAAGGTTCGGGAGCTCGCTGCAAAGGCGGTAGTTGCGGGGCCGACGTTATCAAACAACGAAAAAGGGTCAGAGGCGCAGCAAGCTGATATTCAGAGCACGCCCGAACAGAATAAAATTGAGTCTGTAGCGTTGAAGGCGCCAGATACTGGAGAGGAAAATCCCGATTCGGGAAAGTTAGAAGAGCTATCTACTGATTTGCTCATCGCGCCTACGTCAGACGGACTTGATAGGTTGCTAAAAGTCAGCCGGTCGGCTTTGATAGCCGAGCAAAAAAAGGATGGCAGCCTGGAAAACGTGCGCTGCAATGTCAAAGAAGGTATCGCCAGGAAAACTGCGCGTTTTGTGGAAAGAGGTGGAGTCCTGTACCGGAAGTATCTAGACCGCAGAGGAGTGGAGTTCGATCAGCTGATCGTTCCTCAATGCTATCGTCAGGATCTGTTGCGCTTGTCGCATGGGGGTTCGTGGTCCGGACACCTAGGAGTTAAGAAAACTAAGGACCGTCTCTTGCAAGAGTACTATTGGCCAGGGTGTTTTCGGGACGCAGACCATTTCGTGAGGACATGTGTCACTTGTCAGCGGGTGAGCAAACCAGGGGACAAATCGAGGGCGCCGTTGAAATTGGTACCTATCATTACGGAGCCTTTTAGACGGCTCGTTATTGATACTGTGGGACCTCTGCCGGTAACAGCCACGGGGTACAGACACATTTTGACTGTGATCTGCCCAGCGACAAAGTTCCCTGAAGCAGTGCCGCTTAAAGAACTCAGCTCAGTTGAGATAGTTAATGCACTACTGTCCATATTTGCGCGAGTTGGTTTCCCTGCGGAAATCCAATCAGATCAGGGCACAGTGTTTACTAGCGCTTTGACGACAACTTTTCTCGAAAGGTGTGGGGTAAAGCTGTTACACAGCTCAGTGTACCACCCACAGTCGAATTCCGTTGAGAAGCTCCACTCCGTCATGAAGCGCGTGTTGAGAGCGTTGTGTTTTGAACATCGAACTGACTGGGAGCTGTGTCTGCCTGGGGTGATGTTTGCTTTAAGGACCGCGCCGCATGCGGCTACGGGGTTTTCGCCAGCTGAACTGGTGTACGGTCGCTCGCTTCGATCTCCGCTTCGCATGCTTCGAGAATCGTGGGAAGGTAGGGGCGACGACCCAGTCGTGGTGGAGTACGTGCTTAAGCTCCTCGAACGCTTAAGAAGGGCACAGGAGTTGTCAGGTGAAGCAATGACAAAGGCCCAGCAGAGGGCCAAGGTTTATTATGATCGGACAGCCAGGGCCCGTCGTTTTGAGGTTGGCGATGAGGTCATGATATTGCGCACATCGCTAAACAACAAACTAGACGTGCAGTGGGAGGGCCCAGCACGAATTGTTCAGAAACTGTCGGACGTTAACTACGTGGTAAGTCTGCCAGGAAAGCGGAAAGCACAGCAAGTTTACCACTGTTATCTGCTCAAACCTTATAGACAAAGGGAAGCAGTGGTGTGCATGATGGTAAACGTTCCTGAAGAGCTTCCGGTCGAGCTTCCGGGACTAGGCTCAGTGACGAACAGGGAAGACAACGGTCAAGTCATTAGTGACCTTATCAGTAAAGCACCGCTGTCGCCCGAGCAGAAAACCGAACTACACCAGCTATTACAAGAGTTTCAAGGTCTGTTCTCTGAGAGGCCTGGTAGGACTTCTGTACTTACTCATGATATAGAACTTACCTCCCCAGAGCCAGTACGATCCAAGGCGTATCGGGTGTCACCCCGCCAGAGCGATATTATGGAGGCTGAGGTAAAGAAAATGCTACAGCTCGGTGTTATTGAGGCAGGTGAGAGTGATTATACCTCCCCTTTGATTTTAGTTGAGGTACCGGGCAAGGAACCTCGTCCTTGCGTCGACTACCGCAGGCTTAATTCCATCACTAAGGATCAAATTTATCCGATCCCTAACATCGAGGAGCGCCTTGAGAAAGTTAGTAGCGCTCAGTTTATTTCCACCCTAGATCTTGTCAGGGGTTATTGGCAGGTTCCACTTACAGAAGAGGCTAGTAGGTATGCGGCGTTCATTTCACCAATGGGAACATTCCGTCCTAAAGTGTTGAGTTTTGGTTTGAAGAACGCGCCATACTGTTTTTCAAGCCTCATGGATAAAGTGTTGCGGGGACAGCAAGAATTCGCTTTACCGTATCTAGACGACGTAGCGATATTCTCCGCATCCTGGTCTGAGCATATGACACACTTGCGGGCAGTGCTAACCCGCCTGCGCGAAGCAGGCTTGACAGTAAAGGCTCCTAAGTGCCAGTTAGCACAGGCCGAGGTTGTCTACCTCGGTCTCGTGATTGGTCAGGGTCGTCGCCGCCCCTCTGAAATAAAAGTGGCCGCTGTGCGAGACTTTCCGCAACCGCGCACCAAGACCGATATTCGGTCGTTCTTGGGTGTCGCCGGCTACTATCAGAGGTACATCCCTAGGTACTCTGATATCGCGGCTCCCCTGACGGATGCTCTAAGAAAGACAGAGCCTCAAACAGTCGTCTGGGACGAGACAAAGGAAAGAGCTTTTAGCGCCCTAAAGAGTGCCCTAACAAGCCAGCCTGTGCTACGATCGCCAGACTATACAAAAGGGTTCATTGTTCAGTGCGATGCTAGTGAGCGAGGCATGGGCGTTGTACTGTGCCAACGGGAAAATGGAGAAGTAGAACACCCCGTCCTGTATGCTAGTCGTAAGCTGACCAGTCGTGAGCAGGCGTATAGCGCCACCGAGAAAGAGTGTGCGTGTCTCGTGTGGGCCGTTCAGAAATTGTCATGCTATCTAGCCGGCTCGAGGTTTATCATTGAGACGGATCACTGCCCTCTCCAATGGCTGCAGACCATCTCTCCCAAAAATGGCCGCCTCCTGCGCTGGAGCCTCGCTTTACAACAATATTCCTTTGAGGTGCGTTACAAAAAGGGGAGTCTCAACGGTAACGCCGATGGCTTAAGTCGAAGCCCCTAACGTAGGAATCAGCCTCAAAATTGTTTGTTACTGATGTTTTTCTTCCTGAGGCAGGATTTTTTTTTAACATATTGCTTTTGTTTAGTGTTTCAAAGTGATGATATGCTTTCTAGTGCAATTTTTCAATTTGTGGACGCGTTCTGAGTGATGCTAGACTACTGTAAGGAACTAGGCAGTGGTATAAAAAGGGGGAAGAGCCTGGCAGGGCTTAGTGAGGGTTGTGCCGTGCTTGCTGACTGAGCGGTTGAGTTTCAGCGTAGTTCTAACGCTTGCCGGGAACGAGAACAAAAATGTGAACTCTCCCGAAGTCACTTTGCAGTGTCCCGTGCGAACCTGAACTAGAGAACGAGGCCTTCTCTGTGCGCTGCGCTCAAGAAACGTCGAGGGACGCCCGACTTCGGTTATGAGCATCATCGAGCGACATCCCTCCGGACAGCGGATGCAGTCCCCTGTCCATCGGGATCTCCTTCCCCCGGCGGGGCGGTCTGTTGCGTTTCGCCTGCGACACGTGGTTTTGCCGGCGCGACTGCGGCGGGGCGGCAGACATTTTGGCCCGATCGTCGTCGCCGCAACGCTCATCGGCAGGTGTTTCCAGGCGCGACTGCGGCGATGCGACCGCAAAGGATCACCCTCGCATTCCAGTCATTGTGCCAGAACCAGGCGCTGCGAAAGCAGGGATCATCCTCTCATTACAGTCATTGTGCCCGACCGGCAGCGCTACAACAGGGTGCTACGAGATCGTGCTCGACATGGTGCTACGGCATCGCTACAACAGGGTGCTACGAGATCGTGCTCGACATGGTGCTACGGCATCGCTACAACAGGGTGCTACGAGATCGTGCTCGACATGGTGCTACGGCAGCGCTACGACAGTGTGCGTCACCATTAGCCCATTGTACATTCACGTGCTCGTCTTTTGAGGGGTTCCTTCTTGCCCTCAACTGCGAGAGTATAAAAACAGCTGCCCCGGACGCCAAAAGGAGGGCTCCGATTTCTTCTGTTGAGAAAAGTGCTCTCCCGTCTCTCTACTTCGGTCAACCTGACCGCCAACTCTTTGCGATGTTAAAATAAACAAGTTGTTTTGTTGTTACCAGTCGACTCATGCTTTGCCGGGACCTTCGGATGCTTCCAGTTGTACCTCAGGCCGCCAGGCCAACGCTACCCTTGGGGCTTGCGACCCAGGTACAACCACGGGCGTCAGCGCCGAGTTCCCAACAGATCGTACCAGCGGTGCGATCCAAACAAGGGGCCAACATTAACGTCGACTTCGGCCGGCGACGAGGCGCGGAAAGGCTCTCGCACGTGCCGGATGCTGTGCTTGTATGTGCTTGCAGGACTCCAGTCAACATTTTACGGATTCTACAGACATTCCCTGACGGCAGGAAAGCCGAAGGTGAGCCTTCCCAACTCTTTTCAGACTTTTGAGTGGGAAAAGATTCAACTTTTGACGCGAAATGCCCAAGCCTAGGAATAGGTTTAGCGCGGCGGACGGCGGCAGTCGATCGTTTTCCTTTGGTCAACGAGCATGCCGGACGGGGCTTAGCAGTTACTGTAGACCATATGGACATAGACGAGCTGATTCCGGACCTCTCTCGGGTGTCGGAGCTTCAATCAAATGAAGCGTGAGACATCCTGCAAAATGTAACACCAAATAACGAGGCGCGGGAACATAATGACGCATCTCTAGATAACGACGCGGATATCTGAGCGTCTCAAACACGGATGGAGGACGGGTGGCACACCGTTCTGTCACGTCGCAAGAAAAAGAACAGTCCGAAAAGCGAAAAGGAACCTGAAGAGGGAACCGAAAGAAATATTAAGAAACTCGCCGAAAGATAGAGAGAGCCGGGCTAACAGCGACTTCCAACGTAGGAAACGCCGTGAACCGCCGCCGCTCCCGAAGGATAACATCAAGGGCCACAGAAGGGCCTCAGTGTTAAAGATGGGCTTGGATCGGAGCTCGCTAAAGCGAGCATAAAGGCCTGTCAGAATACTTTTGGTGGCAGCAGTTTCTTGCTGTGCATTCATCCCCGATTCAATATTGTCATATCCCCACCACACGAACAAGTGGTGGGAAGGCTGCGAGAAATTCGACAACTGAAAATAACGGGGAAGCTTCACTTTTTAATTCATATGTGGCATACCCAGAAAATGTTCTGCGAGGCATTGTGCACGGCTTATCACTCGGAACACGTCAGGTGGAACTAGTGGAGAATCTACGGATCCGCACTGAAGGTGCGAAGCTTGAAAGAATCCTAATGCTCTGTTCGTACAAATCGGCGATAGTGATTTTCACCGGAAAGGTGCTTCCAAGGTGTGTGTATTTTATGGAAGCGACACCGATCTGTTACCCATACAAATCCAAAATCCAGGTTTGCAAAATATGCCGGCCAACGGGTCTTCGAACCGATATGTGCCCATCACCCAATATGAGCGTGTGTTCCATATGTGGGGCAACTGAACCCAATCAGGAACACGGTTGCTCGCCATAGTGGGACATCTGTGGCGACGAACATGCGACGGGCGACAGTTCATGCAGAAAGAAGCTAAAGCACATCGTCACCCGAACTTCTCGAATCGGGCAGCCTCGATGGAAATAGGATTGAATTCGAAAAAAGGACTTCCCGGAAGTCGGGCAACGGAAACCCCCCGGATGCGTCAGCTCGGAACGGGAGGAATCAATCCATGCAATATTTTCAGGCATGATCGAACTACCAAACGTGGTGGCGGCGTATTCGTTGGCGCACATAAGGACCTTCAATGCAGTGAAATTAAGACATCGTCCTCCCTAGAAATTCTGTTCATCCTGTGTTGCGGCTCTTACCCACCCACAATAATCGCAGTCTGCTATCGCCCCCCTGGTAATGATCCTAACTTTGTTGCAGAATTCCACGAGACAGTGCGTTCGGTAACGGAATTGCATCACCACTCTCCGATGTTACTGTTCGGTGATTTTTAACTTTCCCGCCATAAACTGGACTAGCCTAACATCAGCAACTTCGCAACACAATACCGAAAGCGATTTTGTTAACTCATGCCTAACCTTTGGATGAACGCAACTTGTCACTGAACCTACACGTCAAAGTTTTAATTCTTCTAACATACTCGACCTCATTTTTGCTTCTGATCCTGACAAAGTTTATGCAAAGACGCATCTCCCTGGTCTTGGTGATATTTCCATAATCCATGCATCCTACTCCTGTCAGCTTACACAACCTACAAAGATGACCAAAGTGATCAGACTGTATGACAAAGCGAATTATTCGGCAATTATCTTGGAACTCGCACATTTTGCTGATTAATTCCGCACCAGATTTTTTATGCGTTCTGTCGAAATTAACTGACTGCTCTTTAAAAACAAAATGCTCGACGTGTTCGCGAGATACGTACCCGTTATCACCCTAACCAAAAAAATAAACAGTCATCCCCATGGTTTAATATCACACTAAAGCGTCTTAACAATAAAAAGAAAAGGCTTTTTCGCTCGGCTACACGATTTAGCAACGCAGGCGCATGGAATAAGTATTACCTTGCAGAAAAAGAATTCGAAGCTCTAGCAAATAAAGAAAAACGCACTTTTTTTTCGCAAACGCTGCCGTCTATGTTAAGAAATAACCCCGAAAAATTCTGGAAGAATATTAACCCTAATAACTCCCAGCCATTAGCTCTGTTTGATGAACAAAACCATCGTATTCTCGATTGCAAAATTGCTGAACAACTTAAACGTACTTTTTCTTCCCTCTTCACAATTGAACCTGTTAACATATTACCTCGCTTCCCTCTTTCGGATCAAGCAGCCATGCCTGATATTACCTTTTGTCCTTACGGCATTGAGAAACTAATTGATTCATTAAAACTTGCATCATCGTCTGGTGTCGATGAAATAATTGTTAACACACTCAAAAACACCAAAACAAATGTGAGCGCGATGTTATGTGCCATTTTTCAGCAATTATTGTCATCAGGAGTGGTGCCGGAAGACTGGAGAGTAGGCAAGATTGTTCCAGTCCCCAAAAAAGGTCCTCAATCGTTGTGCTTTAGTTATCGTCCCATTTCACTCACCAGTGTTTGTTGCAGACTAATGGAGCATGTTATTTACTCTCAGATCGCAAACTTTTTAGTATGCAATAACCTATTTCATTCTGCTCAACATGGCTTCCGTAAAGGTCTTTCATGTGACACCCAACTAGCTTTATTTCTTCATGATCTAAGCTCTAACCTCCAGACATGAACGTACCTGTAGATGCGATTTTCTTAGACTTTAAAAAGGCACTTGACAAAGTTCCACACCAACGGCTACTCCTAAAACTTTCCCGTCTCAAGATTAATGCATTTGTACTAGACTGGATACGTAGCTCTCTCACTTGCCGACAGTAGTTTGTATTTGCTAACACGCAGTCATCTAAACGATCTTCTGTCCTTTCGGGCGTACCGTAATGCACAGTTCTCGGACCACTACTTCTTCTAATTTGCATGAATGATCTTTCTACTGAGATCTCTTCTAACATTCGATTGTTCGCAGACGATTGTGTAGTTTATCGACGCATAACTAACACTTCAGATATGGATTTGCTTCAAAATCACCGAAAACGCATTGAATTATGGTGTAACGAATGGCTGATGTCATTAAATACTAAAAAAACCTCGCTAGTTTCTTTCCATCGCAGACAGCATCACCAATAAGGGAAATACACCATATAAGGCGCCGAAATGTCATCCGTAGACTCATATAAATTCCTCGGCATAACCTTTTCAACTACCCTTACTTGGCCACATCATGTCATTAACTTAGCTAATGCCGCGAATCGAACCCTCGGTTTTCTCCGCCGGAACCTAAGACTTGCTCCCCCATCAGTAAAATTGTTAGCTTATGTTACATATGTCCGCCCTAAGTTAGCATATGCATGCTCTGTCTGGGATCCTCATCAACATAACCTATCTAATACACTGGAATCAGTTCAAAACCGTGCAGCGCGGTTTATCTATTCTGAATATTCTTATCATGCAAGCGTGTCTGAACTAAAAACCAGTGCCGGTCCTACTAATCTAAAATCGCAACGTTTTATTTCTAGGCGGTGCCTTTTTCACAAAATTCTATCATTCACCACTCCACATTTCAGCTGTATTACCAGCTCATCGTCAGTCCAGCCGCATTAACCACAGCAAAGCCGTGTATCCTCCCTTGGCGCAGACTACCTCTCATCTACGATCATTTTCTGTGAAAACCGCCAGGGACTGGAACGGTCTGTCTGGCGACGTCACGCACCACTCCAACACCTATCACTTCAAGCCTGCTCTCGAATCACTGTTTTGTTAAACTAAGCCCATCCCTCATGTAATGCCCCATCTCTGGGGTCCTCGAGGTATAATAAATAAATAAATAAATAAATAAATAAATAAATAAATAAATAAATAAGTAAATAAATGAACCGAAGGAAGGAACTGGAACTGGACTGGACTAGATAAAGATTACGATCAGGATCAAAGCCAAGATCGAGGGCCCGCCAAACCAAGTCCAACAAAACCGAGGAGACCTCTTGGAAACCAAACCTCAACAACACTTTGACCAACAAAAACGACAGAAAAAACACCTCCCCTCGCGCCCACCCGGAGCAGAAGGAGCAGCTGCCAACCAACCCTAAAATAAGTTGAGCTTGGCAGGGGTGGTGTCTCCCGATGCTCCAATAACAGTCAATCAGCAATACCAAAAAATGATAGACGGAAAAAAACTAACGCAAGAGATTAAACAGTTTAAGGTCCAAATGGAGGCAGAGCGCAAACAATTCCAATTGGCAATCTCCTGATTCCATAAGAAGTTGAAAAAGAAAGAATTAGCAGGCTGCAGGCCTCTTGCCTGGGGGTCAACTCTAACCAGCACGACGCGCAAATACATACCACCCAAGAAGTTATCCTCAAAGGTGGGTCTGGACGATCCGGAGGCTCTCGTACATCATGGCTCAAAATAAATTGAAAAGTTCGGAAGAATTAGAGATTTCGCAATGAAATTGCTGCACTTTTCACAAGCGTGCAGCTGCACTCCAAAATTATATAAACGGTGCACCTATTCGACCAGATATAATATGCCTGCAGGAAATTGGCCCTAAAATGGTCAAGCTGCAAGAATGTTCCCACGAAACAGCCACCACAGTGTGGCTGCACTGAAAAGGAGGAAGACGACGTGGACCCTCTTGATATAGCGTCGCCATTGTGGCCTTTCGTTAGCTTCCTCTGAATAAATGTATATAGCATTGGGCTACAGCTACACGTAACATTAATTTGGTGGAGGTGGACGTTCCCCGTACCCGTCATGGAGCTTCGCAGCGGTTGCAACGGCCACAGTGCAACTTCGGCTCCTGCTGGCGGCACTTCATCTACACAACCGTCTCCGCCTGCAGCCCCGACCTACGTCGCCGTTCCCCCCCCCCCCTTCGGGATCCTGGTGTTTTCAACGGAGTCGGCAGTCCTGATGTTGACGACTGGCTTCGCTTATACGAACGTGTCATCAGCACCAGTCACAGGTGGGATCCGACTGTTATGCTTGCGAACGTTCTTTTCTACCTCGACGGAGCTCCACTTGCATGGTTCCAAACTCACGAAGGGGAGATATCGAGCTGGGATCTCTTCAAAGAGAAGCTCCGCGACCTTTTTGGCAATCCGTTCGGTCGCCAAGTCAATGCCAAAAAAGCCCTTGCCACACGTGTACAGACGTCGACCGAGTCCTACGTGTCACGCATTCTCGACGTCTTGGTCCTTTGTGCCAAGGCTGACCCGACCATGACTGAGGACGAGAAGGTTAATCACGTCCTCAAAGGCCTTGCTGACGAGGCCTTCAATTTACTGGTGTTTACCAACGTCACCAGCATCGATACGATCCTCAAGGAGTGCCGCCGTCTCGAGCAAGCTAAAAGCCGCCGGGTATACCAGCACGTCACGCGACTTCCCAACACAGCTGCTACGTCATCCTGTGACGACCTCTACCACCAGCCGTCGCGATGTGACAACTTGACCCGCATCAATCGTCGTGAGGTCGAAGCGGCACAACCGGCGGCCCCTTCGTTCCCATCACCTGATAATTCTCCGGTGACAATCTCCTTGATACAGGCCGTCGTCCTTCAAGAGTTGTTCAACGTCGGCCTGCAATCCATTCGTTCCGTACGCTCAGAACCTCTCTCTCCACGCACGTCCCCACCGCGCTCTTCTTGCTCTTACGGACAGTGCAACCTCTCCGAATGGCGAACCGTGGACGACAAGCCAATCTGTTTTTACTGCCGACGCATTGGACATGTCGCTCGCCATTGCCGCAGCCGCTGGACTTCTCCGACGCTCTATTCTTCTGATTACCACCCTCGCCCCTCTAGCGCATCCTTTTCCTTCGCCCCTTCTATGCCCGCTGCATCATCTGACCGTACGACACCTTTGACACGACCCCGCTACTCCCGCTCACCTTCTCCACCACAGCCACCACAGTGTGGCTGCACTGAAGAGATGGAAGACGATGTGGACCCGCTTGATATAGCGTCGCCATTGTGGCCTTCCGTTAGCTTCCTCTGAATAAATGTATATAGCATTAGGCTACAGCTACACGTAAAAGTATTACACCTTGCAAAATTCAGATTATCCCCGCGTTGCCACCCTGGTGAGCAGGATAATCGAGGCCAAAGTAGAGTAGATAGAAAATCTTCAGTTCAATCACCAGATAATAAGCTTATTCTCTCTACAAAGAGGCAAGACAAAGATTGTAACAGTATCTTTGCACAGCCCTCCCCCCCAAAGACCGGAATGAAGATTTTAGCAAACTCCTTGCAAAGACACTTAATATCTTGGGTAGCAAGGAACGCCTCGTGGTGCTGGGAGACTTCAACGCTCCCAACACCGCATGGGGCTACCCAAAGTCACACCCAATGGAACGCGTCTCGAGCAAGCTGCATCCAGGCTGAGGCTGGAGTTGATCACGTCCCCCACCATGCCCACTGGAATGGGCAACGACATGAGTAGAGAGAGACACGTTACCGAACCTCACTTTGACAAGCATCATCGGGCACACCACTTGAACCAACCAAGATGAAAATCTAGGAAGTGATCGTTTCGTCATCAGCATTCCCTTATCGACTCCCAAGCTACGCCGGGTGGTGGGGGAAACAACGCTGAAAAATTGGATAAAGCTCCGAGTACACAAACCTCCACCCAATGCCGAACCGGAGTCGAGGGGGGAAGGATCCGATTTCATTTAAGCAGCACACGGGCAGGCATAGAAAAAGATCACACGGACGGTGGAAACACCGGTGGTGGACAGCCACCTCCTGGGCCTGTGGGAAAGCAGGCGTAAGCTGCTAAAAAGGTGGCGAAAAATAGGTTTGAACAGAAACATTCTGCCCAACATTGCAGCTCTGGCAGAGGAAGCAAATCAATATGTCCGTAAACTGGCAATTGAGGTGTGGATCCAATTTTGCAGTTCGCTACACGACACATTGAGCAGCGCAAAAACCTGGGTCATCCTGAGGAACACCCTAGAGCCGTAAAAGTTTAAATTCGCGACCAGCAGAACATGTCAAAGGATCGCGGAGGAATTTCCAGGCACGAATGAGGAATTAATAGGGGATCTGAAGGAAAGATATGTCGGGGGGAGCGCGATATAGTCAACAGACCAGATCAATTATACGGCAGTACAAGATGCGAAGACAGGCAGCCCAATATCCACGGAGGAGGTTTTTGCGGCATCCCAGGCGGCCAAGAAGAATACAGCCCCTTGTGCCAATCAGATTACCAACGCTATGATTAGGAACCTTAACGATAAAGTCATAGAAGCTATCACAAATGAATTTAATGAAAACTATTGGCTTAAGGCAAAGATCCGCGAAGAGTGGGAAACTGCCAAAATATTGCAATACCAAAACCCGGAAAGAAACCATTCCTGCCGGCGCTCAGATCTACTTCACTGACGTCTTGCATGGGAAACATCTTCGAATCGGTCATACACACTAGGCTTAAAAATTTCATTGAACACAGGGGCTTGTTCCCGGCCACCATGTTGCGCATCCGCAACGGCCTCTCGACAAAAGAAGCGTTCCTCCTGTCACAGGAAGAGGCAGAGGCACTCAAAGGTATGACCAAGGCTGGGGAGCACCTATTGCTAACTCTTGACCTGAAAGGCGTCTTTGACGATGTATCACATGAAGCGATACTTTCCGATCTTAATATATTGGGCTGTGGAAGAAAGGTCTTTAATTACATTAGAACATTCCTCATGGGGAGGAAGGCTGCGATAGGAATATCGCACACCAAATGCGATGCGTTTCAAATGCCAAACAAAGGTACGCCTCGAGGAGCGATCATCTATCCTCTACTTTTTAACATCGCCATGTGTAGACCTGCACGCACCCTAGACGGTGTCCCGCTACTGGGTTATACTACTTACGTGGACGACATCACCCTAACGGCCACGCGCGGGTCCCTAGGAAAGAAGGAGCAGGCTCCCCAAAAGGTGGCCACTGCAGTTGTAGACTTTACTGGAGTCAGTGGTCTTAGCAATGCTCCTGAAAAATCGGAGATAATGCGCATCCACGGGAAGCGATATCAAAGAAATGGGGACATAGGAACATACGAATTCAAATAAAAAATCAGCAAATCAAAGACGTCATTATTGCTCGGATGTTGGGATATTCTGGGTTCAGAGCAACGGCACGGCCAGCGAGACCATCAATTTACTAAATTCAGCAACAAAACGAGTGGAAATAATGATTCAAAGAATCACTTTCCATAAACAAGGCAAGAAAGAAAGCGACAATTTCCGTTTAGTACAGGCACTCGTAATCAGCAAACTAACATACAGCCTCCCTTTTCACACACTCAACAAGAGTGAGCAGGAGCTGGTTGATTCTATTGTCAGAGGCACCTACAAGGTGGCCTCGCGCTTACCGTTAGGCAGGCCTCAGACAAGCTCCTTGGCCTTGGCGTATACAACAGGTACGCGGAGCTCAAGGCGGCAACTTTAATTTCACAATGAAGCCGACTTAACCAGGCAACATCGGGCAGGGAGATCCTGGTGAGGGCGGGTATACCACGACATCCACAAAATTTGGACGAGGTACTGGTAGATATTCCCGGTCCCGTCCGAAGCAGGATTTCAGTCGCTCCTGTCCCGAGAAATATGCACGAAGACAGAAACAAACAGAGAGGGGGTGAAATGGCTAGGCAAACTAGTCAAAAACAGTGAAAATGCCGTTTATGTTTATGCCTCTCAGTAAAACTGGAAGCGTTCGGTAATCGGTGTCATAGGCAATGGGACCAGCATAATCCCAAGTGCCATCGATTGCCAAGGCAGAATGTTTTGCCATCGCCTTGGCAATCAAGGACTGGGAGAGCACGGGGAGTCGTACAACACTATCATCCCGGACTCTCAGGAGGCGTGCCGCTTCTTCATGAACGGCCGCTTCCCTTTCAAGGTTAGCAACTTCCTGGGAAAGGAGCTCAAGAATACACACAGACTAGTGTGTTGCGCGGGACACGCAAACCTGGAGGTGAACGAAAGAGCTGACGCTCTAGCTCGAGTTTTGTGACGGTGTATGAACAGACGGCGTTGCGACGTAGTATTTTGGTTGTTTCTTTTTGCACATTTTGACGCAGTGGATACCAGCTTGAGCTGCTTAAGCAAGGAAGAACCCGCTGCTATGAGCACAATAATAGACAGCTATATAATAGCGTTTGTCACCTTACGTGCGTTAAACGTAAGGACCTTTGCGGGACTTTACGGTGCGCACCCTTTCAAGACATTCAGTTAACCATAAGGGAACGCAAACGCAAGGAAAATGTTATAAAATAGGGCGCCGTTTATGGCCTCTTGTCAAACGTATCTAAGCCAAGACTAATCATTAGCAACCATCCTGTCGTTGCTATGCTGAGGCGCCTGGTTAGGCATAAGCGCGCCGAAATCGCCCAAGGATCCCAGAAATTGGGTGCGCTATGCGCTCATAACTAACGTTTAAGGTGAGTTTCGAGAAAGAGAAAGGTCATTTCAATAGTTATTGGGGATCAACGTGAGTGAGAGCGTAGCCACAACGATAATTCACGCTGAAGCGGGAGCCATGAGCGCCGCGAGGATTGACAACGCTATTTATTGGCGTCCGTAAACATCAAGAACGTTAAACTCACCAGATAATAGACAGTTTTAGTTTAGCGCTTGCAACTAATCTTAATGCATTACTTACGTAAAGAAAAAGGTTCATCACTGCGGATGCTCTGAATGTCATTGGGTTTCTGAGGTTTACGTGCGCTATGATGATGTACGTTATTTGGCGACTAATGTTTACGTACGCTAAGAACTAGCGTTGTCGAACATGGCGGCAACATGGTTCCCGCTTCAGCGAAAATTCTCGTAGTTGAAATGAGCTTTCGTTTTCGCTCTCTCTAGACTCACCTGAAAAGTTAGTTATGAGCGCATAGCGTGTCCAACTTCTCATATCGTTCGACAATTGCGGCGCCCGTGCACTTAACGAGACGCGTCGGCATAGAAACGATAGGATTGCTGCTAATGGATTGTCTTGGCTTGGATACGTTTGGTACGAGGCACCAGATGGCGCCATATTTTATAACGTCTTCCTTACGTTTGCGTTCCAGTATGGTAAAGTAAAAGTCTTGAAAGAGCATAGTCCTCCATAAAGAAAGCAACAAAATCCCAATAAAGAAAGGTGTCAGGCAGGGAGATACGATCTCTCCAATGCTCTTCACAGCGTGTTTACAGGAGGTATTCAGAGACCTGGATTGGGAAGAATTGGGGATAAGAGTTAATGGAGAATACCTTAGTAACTTGCGATTCTCTGATGATATTGCCTTGCTTAGTAACTCAGGGGACCAACTGCAATGCATGCTCACTGACCTGGAAAGAGCCCACACCCTAACGTTCCGCAATGGTGATTACGTTTAACGTACGTAAGGCGACAAACGCTATTTAAAACTGTTTTATGTACGTTATCATATTGCATGAAAACCAAAGACACCCGTTAAAGTTCGGAGCATGCGCAGTGAGGACGACGGTATTTCTTACGTATGTAATGTGTTTACGTTTGGCTGCAAAAGCTATTCTAAAACTGTTTAATAGCAAAACAAGAATTGCTCAGGCAAACAACCTCTTGTTCAAAGATTGTGTTTACAGGATTTTTGCAAGTATGATTTTAAGCACGACCTAGCAATCCCTCGTTTTACCAGTTTAGTGTGTGCGGAGGCGTATGGTAGGTTTCCATACATACGCCTACTATAACACATTGTGTGGCTTTACTGATTCAATGCTAACGCATTACTGTCAACAGTCATCGTCAGATAGGTTCTGACGCAATTTCTCAAAGTGAATGTTTCTTTGCTTCTTCCTGCGACTCTTCCACTCATGCTGCTGCCGCGGCTGCTGCTGCCGCTGTCTTGCATGTCGCGTCAGGAGCGGGTTCAGAGCGTGCTTATACATGGTAGGAACGAGGCAGTGAGGAAAGGCGATGCGAGAACTCCGTTTGGACCTTTGCAGCCCGTCGCATGTGCACAAGATCCTCTGGAGCTCCCTAGGCGGGGCAACAATACCCAATTGATGGCTGTAATTTTCCGTCATCCCCCGCAAAAAGCATTGCGTAGACTGCAGCGCTTGCCTTTCTACTAATGGGCAACAGTCCAGAAGGGAGGCATATAGAATGGTAGAGAGGAGGTAGGGAGAGCAGGCAGAGAACGGGTATAATCCATACAGTAGTGAAACTAGTGAATAATAGCCTTGGCACTCTTCGCTCCCAACTCTCGTGCATGGAGGAGGTTGGGAGAGGGAAAAGGCGACCTGAGAATGCGAAGAAACACAGCTACTAGAGACGACAGTGGTTGCGGACAAGCTGGATAAATTGTAGTGCAAGGTACGGCACGGTACGCTTCAGCTATTTCTCAAAAATAAACACCGTGCAAGCACAATGCAGAGCACCGTGAAACTGACGCACGGCGTTCAGACTCAAAGCCGCATTAAACCACCTTAGTGTGAAGGCGACATCGTAGCACAGTAGTATCGTCTAGGCGTCGCACGTTGATTAAGCGGCTAATGCTATTTGCTCCAGGTCACGGGTTCAATCCCGAACCACGGCAGCGAGATTTACTCGGGGGCCAAATACAAAAACGCTGTTGTAGTTAGATTTAGATGCCTGGTCAAGAACCCCAGGGGGGGGGGCAAAATTTACCTGTAGTCTGCCACTACGGCGAGCCTCATAATTCGATTGTGGTTTTGGCACGTACAGCCCCGCAATTTGATTAAACTTTAACGGTTCCGCCACGATGCGTAGTGCTGTCTGATGTAATGACAACACTAACCTTCTCGGAGGTTATGAACAATGGCGCACAACAAGCAGCAGACACGTCTCGTTGTGTGTTCTGTGTACCACGCAGACAAACAGTGAGGGTGCATGGAAGGTAACATTTACCATCAACTCTCCATTCTCGTGTTGCACTATACGCTGAACATCCGCCGCCAACATCAGCGCTAATTATCGTCATTCAAAGCAAACACACAGAAAGCTGCGCTTAGGTTGATTGTCACTGTTGATTGTCACCGTGGTTTGATCATCCTAACTTTGTTGTTGTTGTTCAGCTGCAAAATGCTGAACGCTGCGCGTTTGCTAGCGAAGTGCAAGTCTGACGATTCCCGTGATTTGGACAGCGCCGTGCCTTACTTCGCTTCCACTAAATTATCCTGGTGCGCTCCGTCCTCCACCTATTTTTTGAAGTCCGTCTATATTTACGTTTCGACGCGCTGATAGCGGTCATTGTGCTTCATGTGTATGACAATTATTTTGGCGCTCTGGCTGCGAAAGCACTCATGCAGGCCACTGCCAATCCTGAAGTCGGAGTATTACCAATGCTATCGGCATGTTCGTTTGTCTCCCTTATGTCTCTGGACATAGCTCGTCGTGTAGGACTTTCCGACTGGCTTTCCACGTGTTAGGTCAACTTAGCGGCGTCACCTTTCCGATCGTGCCCTGCGACAGTGTTTCACCATAGGCTGCCACCTCGTGACATCGTTCACGTGTCCCCGCTAAAACCGTACTTCTTTTCCCGCACTCTGCGCGCCTAGTCTGCCGCAGACTAGACAGTCGAGTTGGCGCAGACTGCAAGGTCAGATGTTGCGGGCCAGGAAATGCATGAAGAATCGGAAGGTCATAGAGACATGTTCTGCATGACGCCTCTCGATCTTGGCATCAACATAGCCATCTTGGCGATGTCAGCAAATGAAAAAAAATTGTAAAAAATCATTTTATTTTTCATCAGTTTGGCGCCACATCGCAATACATTGCGAACCATGAAATGTTATGGTCAAACACATCAGTTCACCGGGAAACAAACTAAGAAAGCAGACTCCGACGTCATAGTTTTACTATCTGCTACTTTAATGCGACGTATGATTCAGGCACGTACGCAACTTCGGCGGCAACTCGCTCTGCTTTCAAACCCGTTGCAGTTATATTGCTCTCCGTGAGGGAAACAGTCGTTGGTGCTGCTGTCGTAGTAATACATCTGTTGAAGAACCATTCCATAGCCTGACCGGTAGGGACAGTGACAGCCTGCGAAAGAAAATTTAATAAAGTTAAATCAAGTCATGAGACGTAGTTACAAATAAATGACATAGAAAAACATTGTACATTTTGATCTCCATATTTTGCTTTGTGGCGTCGTTGAGGCCAACCCTGGCCCTACTGAGAAGGAAATATTGATGGAACTTCTTGCCGGTCAAAATTCACCGAAAACAGCTGAACAAGGTGTACAGGCGACTCAGAAAAAGATTCGTAAGCAGGTCAGTTCATTAACTGATCGTGTTGATGGTTTAGAGCACCAACTGAGCAACCAAAGTGTAGTTCCTAAGCGGGTGCAGGATATGGAGACTGCGATGTCTACGGTTAGAGCAGATCTAGCCTCCATTGCGGAAAAACTAGATGACCTAGAAAATCGTAGTCGAAGAAACAACTTGGTCATTTGCGGTCTTGACGAACTAAGCAATCAATCTTCTCAGGATCTAGAAGAGAGAGTAAAAGAATTGTTTCACAGCAAACTGGGTATTTCTGCGCTGAATATAGAAAAATGCCATAGAATTGCAAACAGAAATTTTGGCTATGCACGACCGGTCATGCTTGGGTTGCTCGATTATCATGAAAAAATGTCATTTTCAAGGCTGCATTCAAATTGAATGGTACAGCTGTATCAATATCGCAAGAATTCTCACATACAGTTCGAGGAATTCGAAAGAAGCTATTGGAACAGTTCTACTCCAGAAAGAAATAATGGCTCGAAAGTCAAACATGTGCACAATAAACTGAGCGTAGACGGCGTAGTCTTTGGCTGGGATGAAAAGAAAGGCGCACGTGTCCAATGTAACAAAAATCAAAATTGACGTTTTGTACAAAAGTCCCAGGAGCTTAATATACTTAACGTGAACTGCTGGAGTGCTGTTAACAAAGTCACAGAACTTGAGGGAATATTGGTGACCCATAACCCTGAAATAATTATTCTCACGAAAACGTGGTTAAATGCTTCTATAAAAGATATCAACTTTTTTCCTCGTGGGTACAATGTGCACAGGAAAGATCGAGCAAGCAAAGGTGGGCGTGCAAAGGAGCGTTTTAAAATTTTGAGAATGCCAGATATACCGTGCATTGAGGGCATATTCTGTAAAGCTTATCATGGCGGAATTAGATATGTATTGGGAGCCCTGTAGACAACTAAATTCCTCGCCTGATTTCTTTGCTCCTTTGCAAAGTTACCTGATTGCTCATGTGAAGCCTGGTGATCGATTAATTCTGGGCGGAGACTTCAATATGCCAAACGTGGATTGGTTAACCTTCACACTAAGCGTCTCTAATGACAAGCTGCAAGAAGGGTTGTTTGATATGCTTTTTTTTTTTGATCTGCGGCAAGTAGTTAATGGTCCCACTAGAATACAAGGTAACTGCTGCTCCATTCGTGATCTGTTTTTCTTAAGTGGATCTATTACGGGGCAAGCAAAGTGCAAAGTACTGCCTGGAATTTCCGATCACTCTCCTGTGTCGTTGACCCTTGCGGGCGTCTCTGTGAACGAATCCGTTGATGTCACTTCTGTGCTCAACTTCTCGCGCGCAGATGATGTCGCCATATTGGACATGCTTTCGTTCAGTTGTGGCTCATTCCAGGGCAGCAGCACAGACATTCATACACTGTGGAATCAATTTAAAGATACTATAAATGATTGCATAAAGCGCTCTGTTCCTTGCATGTTAAAGAAAAGAAAAGGCAAATCTCCTTGGATTTCTCGCGACACATTGCAATTAAGAAGACGATTAAAGCGCCTGAAGACAAAAAGAGGTACCGCAAGAGACTTAGACGCATTGCTTAATACAATTTCCGTACCCTCTTCCAAGCTAAAAATGAAAGTTTCTTCAGACAAGCAACGCTACTTTGGGGACAAACTTCCTAAATTTATTTCAACATCTCCTGAAAAGTTGTGGAAGCTAATTTCTCCCAGTAAGCAAATTAATGATGCTTTTGTCATAAATGGTGTTTTGAGTGATGATAGTGCAGTAATAGCGGATGCATTTAACTAACACTTTAGATATCTGTTTACACATGGCAATGGTTCATTGCCATATTTTCATGCTTCATACACCCCTATGTTTGACGTAAGTATTAATGAGGATGAAACACTTAGCATGCTCCTTAACATTGATAATAAGAAATCACCCGGTCCTGATGGTTTGCCAAATGAATTCTTAAAGCGTTATGCACTATGGGTCTCTAAATATCTGAGTGTACTGTTTTCTAAATCATTAAATGAAGGCGAGATTCCAATCGACTGGACAACGGCAGCACCAAAACCTATCTTCAAAAATGGTAATAAGCAGCACGTCTTGAACTATCATCCTATTTCTTTGATTTCAACTTCATGCAAACTTTTGGCCCACATAATACATAAACATATTACTGAGTTCCCTTCAAAGGATAAGATATCGTGCCATCAGCATGGCTTCAGAAAGGGTTTTTCTACATGCACACAATTAGTAACTACTGAACACGATTTAGCTAACGCAATAAATTTTGGTAGGCAGGTTAATGCAATATTCATGGACTTTGCGAAAGCCTTTAACAAGGTGTCCCACAAAAAGCTACTCCACAAACTTGATGTTACTCTGGGTAATGCCAAAACTTTTACTTTGCTTTCTGCATATCTTTCAAAGCGCTATCAATCAATCAATCAATCAATCAATCAATCAATCAATCAGCATGATCATCATCATCAATAGCCTGGCTACGCCTACTGCAGGGCAAAGACCTCTCCCATACTTCTCCAACTACCCCGGTCATGTACTAATTGTGGCCATGTTGTCCCAGCAAACGTCTTAATGTCATCCGCCGACCTAACTTTCTGCCGCCCCCTGCTACGCTTCCCTTCCCTTGGAATCCAGTCCGTAACCCTTAATGACCATCGGTTATCTTCCCTCCTCTTTACATGCCCCTGCCATGCGCATTTCTTTTTCTTGATTTCAACTACGATCTCATTACCTCGCGTTTGTTCCCTCGCCGAATCTGCTCTTTTCTTATCCCCCCCCCCCTTAACGTTACACCCATAATTCTTCTTCCATAGCTCGTCGCGTCGTCCTCAATTTAAGTAGAAACCTTTTCGTAAGCCTCAAGGTTTCTGCCCCGTAGGTGACTACTGGTAAGACGCAGCTGTTATACACTTTTCCCTTGAGAGATAAGGACAACCTGCTGTTCATGATCTGAGAATGCCCACCAAATGCACCTCAGCCCATTCTTATTCTTCTGATTATTTCAGTCTCATGATCCGGATCCGCGGTCACTACCTGTCTTAAGTAGATGTATTCCCTTACCACTTGCAGTGCCTCGCTACCTATAGAAAACTGCTGTTCCCTTCCCCGACGCTGTTAAACATTAAATTAGTTTTCTGCAGACAAATTTTTAGACCCACCCTTCTGCTTTGCCTCCCCCTCCCCCAGGTCAGTGAGCATGCATTGCATTTGGTCCTCTGCGTTAATAAGCAAGGCAATATCATCAGCGGATCGCAAGTTACTCAGGTATATTCCATTAACATTTATCCCCAATTCTTCCCAATCCAGGTCTCTGAATAACTCCTGTAAACACGGTGTGAATAGCATTGGAGAGATCGTGTCTCCCTCTCCCTGCCTGGCGCCCTTCTTTATTGGCATTTTATTGCTTTGTTTATGGAGGACTACGGTTTCTGTGGAGCCGCTATAGCTATATTTCGGTATTTTTACATAGGGCTCGTCTACACCTTGATTCCGTGATGCCTGCATGACTACTGAGGTTTCGACTGAATCAAACGCTTTCTCGTAATCAATGAAAGTTATATATAAGGGTTTATTATATTACGCACATTTCTCTATCACCTAATTGATAGTGTGAATAAGGTATATTGTTGAGTAGCTTTCAAGAAATCCTGCCTGGTCCATTGGTTGACAGAAGTCTAAGGTGTTACTGATTCTATTTGCGATTGCCTTAGTAAATACTTTGTAGGCAACGGACAGTAAGCTGATCGGTCCATAATTTTTCAAGTATTTGGCGTCCCCTTTCTTATGGATTACGATTATGTTAGCGTTCTTCCAAGATTCCGTATACGCTCGAGGTCATGAGGCATTGCGTATAGACCAGAACACGACAGCCTCGCACCCAGACAAACCGAACGCATACTCTCGCACCCGGGTTGCACGTTCGACCGGCGCCATTTTGTACTGGGCTGCCAAAGTGTGTTCGCCGGCGACCGGCACACATGGCGAGCGTCAGCTCTAGGACTCCAAAGTGCGGAAATGTGCCCGTTCACGCGGATCCAAAGTACAAGAAGTCATCTGGGCATCATTGCGTCGTGTTTGGATGCCAAATCAACCAGCGCAAAAGGAGCAGGTTGCTTAGCGCTGTTTGCGAAGAGCACAACACACGTAGGGAATCGTGCCGGTGCGGTGTTTTCAGCCTGCACCGATTTCCATCCGCAACGAAGAATGCCAAGCTGCGCCACCGGTGGATAGCTGCAGTGAATAGGAAGAACTACCAACCCAGTGAAAATGCACGAGTGAGTATTCGATCTCTGTATATTTTGGTGCCACGTTCAACTTTGCGCCCTACGAACATAATATGTGTAACACGCAGGTTTGCTCCGAGCACTTTCTGGGCAACAAGCCTACAGAGCAGAATCCCGTGCCGGTGCTTCGCCTTGGCTATAACAAAAAGACAAGCCTTTTCGTGCTTTCAGTCATGCAGAGCTCCCGACGGTTAAGCGGAACAGTTGAGTTTGCGGTTAGCGATACTTGCAGCTGGTGCACGGCATGTCCATTTAGCGTGAACGACAAGTTGTAGGCAATAGAATGTTGCCCTGCTGGTGAGCGTTATTGCTATGAAAGTAAACCGAAGTCTGCTCGTCACGTAGCATGCGTCCACAAAAACGTAAACCACGACTGCTCGTCGCCGAAGGTGCTCGTGCAGCGCGCCTGTCTCTACGAGCCGGTGTTGCAGGTGTCATTCGTGACGAATTCATTTGAGCTTCCTGAGCTCTAAACTGCGCGTGGGCTGTTATGCGGGGTAAAGCGCAAGATTTTTCCGTTCATATAGCGAGGAAAATAAAGTGGTTAGTTATTGTTGTATTTTGTAACAAAATTTTGCTCGTTCTCGCCAGTTTTTTTTTATTTTACTGTTTTCTTTTCTAAGGGAGCGACAACAATCCGATATGGCCTCGCACAGGCGAAACAGGTCTGATACCAGGTAGCTGCAGTTGGTGGGGCTAATTTAATGCAGGTGCGGTTGTTATATTGTGCAAAGGGGTCCCTGATGATGCAGCTTAAAGTAGGGGTGGTAATTTTATGTGCCCTGTCATGGTTTTTGCAGCAGCTGTACAACACCTGCATCTGTCATGCTCACCTTGTTATACGGGCTTTGACTGCACATGTAGTTGAGCATTATAACTACTGTAGTTCCTCGTTTTCCATTGAGTGCAGGTTTAGCTTCGTATGCTGCTTGTTCGAGTGCTGTAGGCTTGTGTTCTGAATGTTGTACTCTTAAGTGGTTGCACGATACAATTGGCCTGGTGTATTTTTCATATTGAGAGGACTTTATATCTTCGTAATAGTGATGGCATGGGAAAGAACTACAGCCGTTCTTACTATAACATATATATTGTTTTCAATGTGCAGGTGGTGAAGGGCAGGCGTCTGCTAATCAGCCAGTCTATAAGCCCAGTCATACGACCTCGCCAGTTGGTTGCCGAACGCGGCCAACCCTGTAGTGACCATGACAAAGAAGACCAAACTGAAAGTGCAGAGGACAATGTTCTGTGTGCTTTATTAATATATGGCACCAACACAGTGCTGTATATTTCTGCACAGGTTACGTGCCAAAAATGCGGAGATATTACAGCTCACACGTGATCTAGCATATAGCGCGCGGTTTGTACAAACGTAAAAGCGTACTTGCCCGATGTATTCGCTTCTGCATCCTGCACAGCACTCAGTGTGGCCATTGCGGACTTGCATGATGTCTTGAAGTTTGATTGGATCGAGACAGCGAAAATTACAGGTTAAAAAAAAACGCGACACACGCCTTCCGCCCAGCTGAAAAGACCAAGTTTCGCTTATGCGCCGGGTCGCATCTCCCGGCGTGGCAGCCCAGACCTGCTACTTCGCGGCGCTTGGGATAGATGGCGCGACGAGCGCTCATCAATATGGCGGCGCGCTTTGAATTTACGGTGTTCTGGTGTATACAGGGTGGCCAGTTTTTCTAGAACAATCTTCCCACCATCCTTGAACAAATCTGCTGTTACCTGATCCTCCCCAGCTGCCTTCCGCCTTTGCATAGCTCCCAAGGCTTTCTTTACTTCTTCCGGCGTTAGTTGGAGGATTTCAAATTCCTCTAGACTATTCTCTCTTCCATTATCGTCGTGGGTGGCACTGGCACTGTATTATATGATATTATATTAATAATATTAATAATGATATTGCCGCCTTGGTCTCTTAACGCATACATCTGATTCTTGCCTATTCCTAGTTTCTTCTTCATTACTTTTAGGCTTCCTCCGTTCCTGAGAGCATGCTCATTTCTATCCATATTATACTTCCTTATGTCAGCTATCTTACGCTTGTTGTTTACTTTGGAAAGTTCTGCCAGTTCTATTCTAGCTGTAGGGTTAGAGGCTTTAATTCATTGGCGTTTCTTAATAGATCCGGAATTCCTCTATTTTCCCTCTTACCACTAATTCAATAATCGGCTTTTTATGTATCAGTTTCTTCCGTTGCCTCCTCGAATCTAGGCTGATTCGAGATCTTACCATTCTATGGTCACTGCATCGCACCTTGCCGAGCACGTCCACATCTTTATGATGCCTGGGTTAGCGCAGGGTATGAGGTCTATTTCATTTCTAGTCTCGCCATTCTGGCTCCTCCACATCCACTTTTGGTTATCCCGCTTGCTAAAGAATGTGTTCATTATCCGTAAATTATTCCGTTCTGCAAACTGTACTAATAACTCTCCCCTGCTATTCCTATACCCTTAGCCATATTCCCCCACTGACTTGTCTCCAGCCTGCTTCTTGCCTACTCTGGCACTGAAATCGCCCATCAGTATAGTGTATTTTGTTTTGACGTTACCATCACCGATTCCCCGTCTTCATAGAAACTTTCGACTTCCTTGTCATCATGAGTGGATGCAGGCGCGTACACCTGTACGACCGTCAATTTGTACCTCTTATTAAGGTTCACAACAAGACATGCCACCCTCTAGTTAATGCTATAGAATTCATGTATGTTACCAGCTATATTCTTATTAATAAGGAATCCGATTCCCAGTTCTCATCTCTCCGCGAAGGCCCGGTAGCACAGGACGTGCCTACTTTTTAGCACTGTATATGCTTCATTTGTTCTGCTAACTTCTCTGGGCCCTATTATATCCCATTTAATGCCCGCTAATTCCTCCAATAGTACTGCTCGACTCGTCTCACTACACTACGTTGTAGGGTTCAACGTTGCCAGGGGTTCAGATTCCAATGGCGGCCTGTCCGGACCCAGAGATTCTTAGCACCCTCTGCTGCGTTACGTTACGTAATGTTATGTTAGCCTAAATGGTCAGTTGTCAGAAGTTTATGCGGTTACAAGTGGAGTTCCTCAAGGGTCTCTCCTGTGTCCTCTTCTTTTGCCGCTGTTTATTAACGACGTTTCGGCAGTCAT